>NW_023396590.1:285991-350172 GCF_011125445.2 Fundulus heteroclitus
GAAAAGAGACACAAAAACCCAGAAGCACGGATCCAGCAGTGTGAAAAAGTTGATTTTTTTTTAGCAGCAAATGCTCATTTTTAGGGTTATTCACATTGTTCTTGAGCTCAGACTTAAACAAAATTGTCAAGCTGTGCAAATGCTAATTACTCTACGACATATAACCATATATTTGTCTTTATATATATGAGGGGAACACAAAAGGTCGTTAAGAAAGAGATAAAAACAGGGGGGGGGGATAAAGGGTCTACAACGACAAACCGAGATAGTAAACAATTCATAAGCTGTTAGAGGCTCATGATGAACAAATGCAATTAACAGAGGCGGTGTTTGTTGGTGGAGACGGACACGCCCGGGTCACAATAACTGCTATAAGAACAGGCAATGCAACAGAAAAATATAGGTTCTATATATAAGTTGATTTTAAAACAATGAAAAGCTAAAAGTACACTTTATTGATCCCAAAGAGATAATTAAATAGCAATAAAGCTACAAATGTATTAATGCAAGATGAAATCTAACAGTAATAATTCTAAAACTCATTCTATTGAAGTTTTCCACTAAGACTTGGATGCATTTTGTATTCTCGCTGTTTTTAATGTACAGCAAAAACATATTTTTTAATCATTTTAACCCCAAACAGTCGCTGAAAAGCTGTAAAATGTAGAGTAGTTGGCGCTCAGACGTAAACGCGTCGTATTTGGCTGTTTTTTTTTTACCATCACGTATTCAGCAGCGAGTGCCCAGACGGGCAGGAGCGTAATCAGCGGCTCTTAACTCACGTGGTGACCGTGAGGCACCTGATCCTCAAGACTTAGTCAGAAATCCCCGACTAATCCCGCAGCCAGGTCGCCTCAGCGGGTCTCCTTCATGCTGCCCGCCGCTGCTGCCGGCGTCCAGCGGCGGCGGCGTTATGGGTTAGCGGCCGGCGCCTCAGCTCCTGCACCCATGAGGGCCAGCTGGCTGCAGAGGACTGTCGCATGGATCGTGCGTCTGATGTCGTTTAGGCGCAGATGTCAAAGTTGAGTGTGCTGCCGGGAGACGGAGGAGGACGGCTTGGTTGATGAACAGCTGGCTTTTTGCACGGTTGCTGGTCAGAATTACAGGAGTGCATCTCTCTAAAAAGCTGCCACCTTTGTTTTAGAAAATAAAGCCTCTTTAAAACCACCTGCTGTAATTATTTTTTCCTCGCACGGCAAAAAAAAAAGGAACGAAAAGTAAGTACAATTTCCTTGAAATGAGTTTATTATTTGAGCAGGTAAATAACATTACCCCTAAAATAGAAACAACTCATATTATTTCAAGTGCAGTATATCTAATTATTCTACTTATTTTAGGGGTCAGAATAGTAATTCAGTTGGCAAGTAATCTTATTTAGCTGCTCAAATCAAGGACAAATGCACTCATTCCGAGAAAATGTTACTTTAAGTTCCCTTTTTTTTTGCTGTGCTTGTTTTAGACTGTTGAGTTTAATATGACAGATCCGGCTCCTGTTTTTGCTTTAAATTCTGATTAGCTTTGCTTTGAGGGAGGTTTAATTTGCTTTAATTCAGGTAGAAACCCCGGGTAATATCTTGGTGGTAAGTGTTTAAACTTGCCGACTGCGTCATCTGCTTCCTTGTTGTCACTGGAGGGACGTCTGCCTACCCAGCAGCGCTGCCCGCTCCCCTCCTGTGGCATTTACGACATCATAATACCTTCCTTTTCTTTTTTTAATCATGCGTTTTGTTGCTGAGTTTGACAGCAGATATGACGTCAAAAATATTTTCTATTTATTCAGTGTAAAAATCAACAAAAATTGTGACCGTTGCCGACGTGCCGCGGAGCTCTCCGATTATTTCCCAGCTTATCTGAGCCCTCAGATGCGTCATACGGGGGATAATACCAGCAGGTTGGTTGTGTCCGACTGTAACAGTGACGTGTTTGCGTTCGTTTTCCCTCACAGGAAGGTGACCCTGGTGATGGTGGGCCTGGATAACGCGGGGAAGACGGCGGCGGTGCGAGGAATCCAGGGAGGTTGGTGTCCTTTGTCAGGCTGCCCAAGAGAAGTTGCCTCCGCCCCGCGCTTAATTCGCTTCCCCCTTTTAGAGAATCCGCAAGACGTGGCTCCCACCGTGGGCTTCTCCAAGGTGGACCTGAAGCAGGGAAGGTTTGAGGTGACGATCTTCGACCTGGGAGGAGGGAAGAGGATCCGCGATATCTGGAAGAATTACTACTCGGAGTCCCACGGCGTGGTGTTCGTGGTGGACTCCAGCGACGTGCAGCGCATCCAGGAGACGCGGGAGACCATGGCGCAGGTCCTGCAGCACCCGCGCATCGCCGGGAAACCCGTGCTGGTGTAAGCGCTCTGTCATGATCTTTTTAAAAAAGGGCCATCTGTTTGGGTTTTTAGTCGTGCACAGTCGATTTTTTTTTAAAAGGTTTCAACCTGTTTAACCAGCTGTGGAAACTGAATCCGTTATTCCTCTCTGCCCTCAGACTTGCCAACAAACAAGACATGGAGGGAGCGCTGGCCGAAGCAGACATCATCGAGAACCTGTCGTTGGAGAAGCTCGTAAACGAGAACAAGTGTCTCTGTCAGATCGTGAGTGTTTCTGCACCTGGTATTAAAACCTCAGCCTTGCTTTTACAGGGTTCCCGCGGATCCTTAAAAAGTCTTAAAAGGCACTGAATTCTGTAATATAAAACTAAGGCCTTAATTGGCATTAAGATGTCTTAAATCAGTCTTTCTTAAGTCTTAAAATTGTTACCAGGTCATAATTAGGATTTTATTTTTGTAATCCTTACCAAACAGTCAAATAATTGACACAATTAGATATTTTTTTTAATTTACCGAACGGCACAATGTAACCATTATTGGTTCCGTCCAGATAGCGGAACCAATAAAAACTGTTGCGGCCGGACCATAGCTGCGAAAAAGAGTTGGCACTGGTTATGTTGTGGTTTTTAAAACTGATTTATAGTTTATTTTAGTAGGGAACAAAACAGTTTGTGAATTCAGTTCAGTAGTTGTTAAAAATATATCTGCTATTTGTGTGTTTTTTATTTTTAGCTTTCTTCCTATATGGTATGTTTTTCAAAAATTTAAGCATGTCTACTGGGCCAGAAAGTAATGTTTTATGTTAAAATCAACATTTGGATGAAGTTGTCGCAACCAGGTTTATCTTGTTTATCGTGAAGTTGGTCTTAACTTTTTATTTCAAGTGGCATTAAAAAGTCTTAAAAAGTCTTGAATTTAACTTGCCTTATGCTGTAGGAACCCTGTTTTATCCACAGGCTCTTATTATTCTAGTAGAGTTTTGGTTGTAGAGCGCCAACTCGCCACAAACGTCACCTCCAGCCACTTTACGAGGAAAACGGATGTAGCTGATATCCAGGTGTACAGGATCCGGATACGTTCAGAGTTTAACTTTGAGTCGACGCAGTTCGATCTAGTACATCATCAAATTCAGTCAAATTATACATAAACCCATTCATTCTGATCTATAATACTTTATATAATACTTCTCAAATAGTGGGGCTCGCCCCCTGGGTGGCGCAAGGGCAGCCTTGCTTTTTTTGTCCAGAACATACAGGCCCTGCTGTTTGGTCTGTACCTGCAGTCGCTAGTATGATGAATACTATTAATAAACTCCTAAAAAAAAGTACAAAACTTAGTTGAACTCAAGTTTATCTTTAATATTAATGGCTTGATATTATTTTTGCCCTATGATGTTCATAACTAGTTAAAAGTTGACAGCAGGTGGCAATGTTGAAATATTCTAGTTAGAAACAATTGTTACCTGTTATAAATGAACCCATATATATGTTATACATTTTAAAAGGGATTCTGGGTAATCTTCAGAACAACAGATTTAATTAATTAAAACAGAAAACGACAGACGTTACATTTCTTTGTTTGGGGCCACCACAGAAAACACTGGAGAACCACTGCTCTATGGTCAAATGATCCAAAATGTCCGATGGATTAAAAAAAAGAAGGAATTATCTGTGGCTTCAATCGCTCCTCCAAGCATGTGGCGACGGTGGAAAGGAACAACTTCGTTTTAACAGAGCGTTTGTTCAGAGAGAGCGGCCATCTGCCGAGACACTCAGCTAAACACGAGGAATACTTTCTATAAACGAGAAAAACAAAACAAAACCTCCAGTAGCTCCGTCAAGGACTGTCTGGATGACTTTACAGGGTTAGAAAAGCAGTAAGTGCATACACTGAAAAAACAGACTAAACTAAATTCAAAATAAGTTAAAACTTTCTTGAAATTAGTGTATTTGTACTTTATTCGATAAGGTAAATAAGATAATTTTCCCATGGAATAAGATGTTTGCACTTAAAATAGGAACAACTCGTCTCCATCAACTTATTTCAAGTGCATTATATCTGATTATCTAATTTTAGGGGTAAAACTACTCTTTCCATTGACAAATAATCTTATTTACCTTATCTAATCTAGGACAAATATACTAATTTTAAGAAAATGTTACTTATTTTTAGTTCTGTTTTTGCAGTGTAGGTCACTGTCTATAAGAAAATCAACCCCTCCGTACTCTGTCTTGGGTAACGTCTGCGATCTTAACAAATTATGAGAGCAGCAGCAGAAAACACAGTGAGCAAAAGTGGTCAGTACGTCGTACTGCAGCCGTTAGAGTGGATTAGCGTCACCTGAAGCAGTCGCAACAATCAAGTCTGTCAAAAAGGGGGAAAGTTTAAGGCGGGTTGTGAAAGCAAACGTTTGCGTCTGTGCTGCAGGAGCCCTGCTCGGCCATTTTAGGGTGCGGGAGAAAGGTGGACAAGTCCATCAAGAAGGGCCTCAACTGGCTGCTCAGCAACATCGGCAATGACTACGAGGCCATTGCCGAGCGCGTGCAGAAGGACACGGCGGAGCAGCGCGCCCTGGAGGAGCAGGACAAGAAGGAGAGGGCGGAGCGAGTGCGGCGCATCCGGGAGGAGAGGTGAGGAGAACGTCTGTGAAAAGCCGTTGGAACCGGAGGTTTCACGAGGCAGGAGGGTCAACGTGAAAGCTGTCCACAGGGACCGGCAGGAGCGCGAGGAGGCGGAGCGAGAAGGAAGGCCCGTCCACGAGCAGGAGGCTGGCGACGAGGCGGTACAGAGCCCCTTCCAGCCCATCGGGAACTTGATCTCCAAGGTTCACGATCAGCGTTTAATACCGGGTGGGAGCTGAGGCTGCGGCGTGTTTCACAGAGCACAGGAATAAAAAAACGTTTCCTCCTCAGGACACAGAGCAAGGAACGCAGAGGAAGGAGCAGATAGAGCTGCAACAGGACAGGAGCAACGGCCCCAAGGAGGACCTGGAGCACGAGGAAGAGGAGGAGGACGAAGACGCCGCCGGAGAGCCGAACGACACAAGACAAACGCCAGACAACACAACAGGTGAGCTGTTGCTGTGGCAGCGACACTCGAGTGTAAGAGGGGTTTTCGCCTCCCTTTAACGAGCCTCGGGTTGTGAAAACTTTACACACGAGGGCGTGAAGTTAATCAGATAATTACACACTGCAAAAACAGAACTAAAAATAAGTAAAATTTTCTAGAAATGAGTGAATTTGTCCTTGATTTGAGCAGGTAAATAAGATAAATAAGATAATCTGCCAATGGAAAGAGTAATGTTACCCATAAAATAAGATAATTAGATATACTGCACTTGAAATAAGTTAATGGAGATGAGTTCTTAAGTGCAAAAATCTTATTCCATTGGCAGATTATCTTATTTACCTGCTCAAATAAAGTACAAATACACTCATTTCAAGAACATTTTAACTTATTTTTAGTTTAGTCTGTTTTTGCAGTGCACAGGAAAGAGGCAACTAAAGAGCGCCACCTGAATTGTCTCCGCATGTTGGACCCCGGCAGGCGAGCAGAGCAGGAAGAGGACGAGCAAGCTGCACCTGAAGAGGAAGCACAGGGTGGACCCGCTGAGGACGGAGGACGGGCCGGCCCAGAGCCCCACGCCTCCGCCTGCGCCTGGTGAGTCAGGCTTCCTGATCAGCAACGTCTTGTCCTAAATGATTAGATAGACGTTATTCTTCTGTCCTTCCATCACTTTTTCCTTTTTTCCTTCCTACCCTCACCCCTCAAATCCTCTTTTCTATCCCTTCATTCGTTAAATTTCTTTCCTCCCTTACTTCCTTGTGGCCTTCAGTCCTTCTCTGTCTTTAATTTCTTCCTCCCTAACTTCTCCCTCCCTCAAATCCTCCCTTCTCTGTGTCCTTCCTTTCTCAACGTTAAACTCCGACGCTGTGTTCACTGCAAAAACGAATCTAAAAATAAGTAAAATGTTCTTAAAGTTAACGTTTTAATCCTTGATTTGAGCAGATAAATAAGATTATCTGCCAACGGAATGATTATTTTGACCCCTAAAATAAGACAATTAGACATCCTGCACTTAAAATAAGCAGATGGAGATGAATTGTTCCTATTTTAAGTGCAAAAATCTTATTCCATGGGCAAACCATCTTATTTACATGCTCAAATCAAGGACAAATACACTAATTTTAAAGAATATTTTACTTATTTCTAGTTCCGTTTTTGCTGTGTTGGCTGTAAATGCACAGTGAAGCGTCTAGGAACCCAATGGGCTCAAGAGACGGAGGGTCGGCAACACTGCTGCCTCGTTTTTGTTCCCCCTCACCAGTTTGTTTTCTTCCTTTCCTTCCTCCAGTGGGATGGGCCACGCCCAAAGCCTCTAGACTGCCCAAACTCGAGCCGCTCGGGGACTCAGGACATTCTGGTAAAGCTGCCCGTGAGCCGTCTGTCCATCACGTCATGCTTCCTCTCACTAACTCCTCCTCGGTTTGAGTCGACCTCATATGAGTCCACGTTTGAGGCCGGCGGTCAGTGTTTCCTGCCTCCGTCAGACTTTAAAGAAGCTGCAGTGATAAAGGAGTGGGAAACGCTGATCTCTCTGCCTTAAAACGTGGCCCGACTGTTAACCAGCGTCTCAGACTGCTCCCCCCTCCTGCGTCTCACCAGGCATGTGCTTGAATGTTGTGGGTTCTTCATGGCTGCAGATGTCCTAATCAACACAATGGCCCGTTTGTCTGTTCTCACTCATTTTCCCTCCGCATCACAGCCACCCCATCGACTGCTGCCATTAACCGGCCCAGGCTGTGTGTTTCTTTCTTCTTCCCCAGGACTCGACGGATGCCGCTTTTAGTAACGTAGCCGAAACTTTTTTTCTCCTCCGCTCTGCAGAGTTTTTCAAGAAGCCCCTCCCGCCGCTCGCCAACAGGCCGCGACCAAACGGCGACTCCCAAGACGTCATCTCTTAAAGCTCCTTTACTGACTGACTGACTGAGGTGCGCTACCGACCAATCACGGCTCTCTCCTGTGCTTTCTGTCTCAAGCGAACGGCGTGTAGGCAACCAAACCAAACGGGACGACCGCGGGAGCCGGCGGCTGGAGGAAACGGAGCTCAACAGCCGCGATTTCAATTCCCCAAACTGTTTCATGCTGAACTTGAACTCTCGGCCAGATTCTACTGCATCTAGATCATTTTTAATTTTTACTATCGATCAGTATTGCAAGTCGCCAGTCGGTGTGTCCGACTAAAATGGTTTGAACTGAGGAACACTGTAAATAAAACCTCATCTAACCTTAGCACAAAAGGAAAGGAAATTATTGTTGCTCAGTTGTTTCCGTGTCGCTACATTTCTTCTTGGTCATAAATCTATAAAGCTGGAAAGACAAATGAGTGACTGGTTTGTAAGGAAAATTAGGGGAGCATCCCTCATCAGTGTGTGACCAGGAGGATATTTTCCCCCCAAGGCCTTCAGAGGTAACCTGACTCTAGCCAGCTATATGTCGCTCCGCCTAGCTCCACTCATCCATCTGGGACCTCTCCATAGGAATTGCCTTTATTGAAGGCTGGGCCTTATCAAAAATCCTTGCATATGATTGGATAAGCCACTTGTCTGTCATCTTTATCAACGTGCTATTTCAACCACTCACACCGAAGCTAACCCGTGACGCTGTGAGAGCGAGGCAGGAAAAAAAGACGGGGGAAGACAGGTTACCAACAAAAGCCTTCAGAGCCGTTCTCTGATGTTCTTTTAATGAAACAATATTAGGTAGATTGGACAACATGGAAGAAATAGCAGCATCAATGCTAACGCTTGCTTCCTCAACGAGCCGCCATTGTTATCAAAACAGTCTCACGTCACGGAGTGGAGCTAGGCGGAGCAACATACGTCTGGCTTGTGTCAGGTTACTTCAGAGGCCCTCAATTGGTAAATCAATAAACTCTTTAATTGCTTATATGTGTTGTATCTTTAAACTTCAATGATGTAGTCCCTCTAAAAGATGCGTAAATCTATTGTTGCTCCATTTGAGGGAAAATAAACAGCCGCTCTACCAACCAAGAAATAATCGACCAAATACAGATTTCCTCTCTCTTTCTGTGCTAAGTTTTCTATGTGTTTGAACTGAAAAAAAAGATATATTTGTATACTTATTGCCATTAAAACAACGAATTGTCATTTATTTTTGCACTTTGAGATTCATAGTGTAAACCTGGTGAAGTCACGATGAACATGGACGCGATGGTAGATGTCTTTGCTTTTCACGGCTTTTAAATATTTATATATGCTGGTTTTGCACCAGCTGTCTTTGTGGAAAGTACGTTTGGAGAAAAAAAACACTAAAATGATCTGTGCTATCAGAAGGAGGAGAGAGAACCTAATCTTTTTAGATACATTTTTATACTGCATCATTTACAGTTAAAGAATTATGTAAAAGAAAAAAGAAAAAAAGAAAGCTACAGGGCTTCGTTTTTTTTTTTTCATGCTGTTTACACTGTGTTGGTGTTTTTCAAGTGATATGCCGGGTTCCCATTTCCCAACGAAACGCCTCTAACAGCTGATTTTAGTAGCGGGACCGTCTGAGGAGCCTGCAGAAGGAAGAGGGTGAAAAGCAACCTGTGTGAACCACTAATATCACTTTAAAAACACAATATGTACGTCGGATCTGCAGCGCCGTCACGCCGATGATCCAAATGTTCCAGACGGATGTTTTTTTTTTTTTTTCTACCCTGTTGAAATTTTATAAGAGCACTATTAAAGATGTTTTAAATATTTAACGGAGCGATTAGAATCGTTTGTTCACCCTGCTGCCAGATTGTGAAATGTGGTGCCTGTATAGGTTCTGTCTCTGGCTTCAAACCCACAACCTGTCAGCAGCCAGCTCTGTTTGTGTGTGTCACGACTTGATCATCACGCTGCGAAAAGGCACCTAAAAGTAAGTCAAATTTTCTTGAAATGGGTGTTTTTGTTCTTGATTTGAGCAATGAAACAAGATTATCTGCCAATGGAATCAGTATTTTTACCCCTAAAATAAGATAATTAGATATATTTACTTGAAATAAGATGATGGAGGTGAGTTGTTCATATTTTAAGTGCAAAAATCTTATTCCATTAGCAGATCATCTTATTTACCAGCTCAAATCAAGGGCAAATACACTAATTTCAATAAGCCTTTACTCATTTTTAGTTCTTTTTGCAGTGTATTCTACACTTTCTGCTGACTCTTACACTGTTCAGGGGGGATTTGGCTGTCAGATCTGGTTATTTTAGCACCGAAGTTAGTAGCAGCCAGATACATCCTGAAGCTATTCTGTAGTGTTACAAAACAGGTTTAACACAGAAAATAAGTCATGCACTATGACATCATAAAATATTAAGAGGAATTTGCTCAGTAGCCAAACTGGCTCTAGATGTAGCTCATTACACACAGAGTGATGTATTCCAGCTCCTCTGCATTGCCGCCTCCGGCGTCCCTCAGCTTCCTCTTCAGTGATGCTACATTGGGTTTACGTCCGGTTTTGCTGAGCAGGTGCCAAGTCCTTCTGGAAAATAAAATCAGCGTCTCCATCAAGCTTGTCAGCAGAGCATATTTTCAGTTTGATGGACTTTAGATCGTACACAGTGGCTCGACACAAACAGCTGAGATGGCTCCACGAATCACAGCTGACTCAGCACATTTCAAACTGGACCACTCTGCACTCTCCTTCCATTTCCAAATGAAACCCTAATTTATTTTATGTAATAAGATTAAAGTAAGCCATGTAAAGTACTTCTGATATTTTTTTTCTTTAGGACGTGGCTTAATGGGAATAAAGGTTGCAGCCCATGTTCTGGATAGATCTGTGCGTGTTGAATCTTAAGGGTCTGCTTTCTGCTTTCATACCTCGAGGGTCTCTCCTGCAACACCTGAATGGGCTTTGCTTCACAACCCTGCTCAATGAACCATATGGTTATCCCAGTTGCTTCTTCACCTTTTTCTACCACACTTTCTCCTTCCACTCAACTTTCCAATGAATACAACACTGTGATCTTCCTGAGCAATAACCATTTCAGAAATAGAAATAAATACTTTATATCCCTGTTTGTGTACTGATTATATACGTTTATCACTTTGGATGGATTTGCTTCAGTAATTGACCTTTTCTGTCATTATGTGATTTATGGAGATGCATCTTCTGTGCCTAATTGGCTGCTGTCCAAATCTGTTTAGGTTTTGGATTATTACAACATGATATAATAGAACAGTATTTGAGACCAAAAATACAATAAAGCTATCTTACATCATCAAATGTACATATGTTTTGGTATTTTATTAAATTAGCATATGCACAATATCAAAATATGGCCTAATTATTGAATATAGTGTGGCTTTAAGGTTTTCCTGAACTTTAAATTACTCCATGTGTTTGTGTCCAAACTGTTTGAGATTTCACATTTTCATTCTATGTTCTTGGCAGCATTGTTCTCATTACCTTTCATTTTAAATTAATGTGTAGGAATAGCTCTTTGTTCTTTACACATATTATTTTAAGTTTTTTTAATTTTCATAAATGAACATTAACATTAAAACCACAGTTGAATTGGTTGGATCCCATTGCTGGATGTCAACAGTACAAAAGCTTTAAAGAGCGAAATGAAGAAAAAACATGACGTATTTTGCTTTGTGTGTATTTGGGTAGATAAAATCATAAAATGCAAAGTAATTGAGCTAATTGGATGGGGTTGGTAAATCTTCAACACCAGTTGTGTTTTTCTTTTCTGAAACTTTCCAGAACTTTATGCGGTTTTCTCAAACATGGCTCAAATGTCTGTTTGCTCCAGTCAATGAGAATACAAGCAAACACGTTTAAAGCACAAATGTGGTTAAAAAGACAGAAAAGAAGCAAAACATTAGCATACTTAAGACATCTTTTATGCCTTGATGTTACTTTTATTCTTTTATAAATAAAATATCTGACTGTTTTCATTATCAATGTGCACTTATAGGTAATTTTTTGGGACAGCTTAAATTTTTAAACTACCTATTCATTTCTATATTTAGTTTTTTTTTAAAAAAAAATCACATTATGCAAAAGGAAGATGGATGCATTTTATTTTAATAGGATGTTGATGTTTGTGAAAAATAATTTAAGGTGCAATTAAATGGTTTCTTGTATACCTGATGACAAGAAAAATATGACTGAAAAATATACTTTTATTGTAATTCTGCTGTTGCTGTGCAATGCCACTGATAGATGAAAAAACTGCTAAAACTGGTATTTGTTGTTAATTTTACAGAGCTCTTAATAACCTTGGATAAAAATGATAAATAATCTACTGGATAAAAATAATCTAGTGTCTTTAAATATAGTTATAATAAATGCAGGTTTTAGCACTTATTCTGTTTTTTCATGTAATATTTACATTTAATTTCAACAAATGAATGACACGAAAAGTATCAATAATATTAATGGATCCATTTTTCTTGTCATTGAGTTAGAAACTACTGTTTTCATCAGTTTCCACAAATATCAACATCCCTTTTAGGAGAAAATGTGTATTTTTCATTTTAAAACCTAAGAAAAGGAATGTAATGGTTCAGCAGTTCCCTATACGTCATTTACAATATATTAGAATATTAAAAAGTGTATTTATTGCAGTAGCTCAATTCACTGAGCAAAATGTATTAAATTGATTATTTTGACACAGACTGATAATGTTACCTGTCCAGGGTGTACCCCGCCTCTCGCCCAGTGAACGCTGGAGATAGGCACCAGCAACCCCCGTGACCCCATGAGGGATAAAGCGGTTTGGAAAATGGATGGATGGATGGACTGATAATGTTTTAAAGCCTTTATCTCAATTATAATTCTTTTCCACCTACAGCAAATGAAACACAGCATTTAAGATTAGAATATTGCATCAGACCAATAAAAAAAGCATAATTTTTATGAATAAAGGGAGCTGTATGAAAAGTTTGTTTAATACCTGTTTAAAGGTTGTTTTAAAAAAGTGCTTGTAATCTCACAAGCAAGCATCTTAAAATTTTATATTTTAATAATGACTAGTAGTAGATATCAAAAAATAACAGCACACATATAAGAATAACTTGTTATATGTTTAGTATATATATCAAGATATCCCAAACTTTAGACTGCACCACCTAATACCTTTAATATATAATTTCAACAGCTTGTTTTCAGTTATTTCCATAGAGAACTTGTGGGCTGCTTGGAAAAAAAAAGTCTAATCATGCTGATATCAACTGCACATGTGCAAAAAAACAAAACAAAAAAAAAAAACAAAAAAAAAAACTGCGCATGTGCAGGAAGTGTTGCGCTTAACGCTTGTTCGGATTGGTCAGCTTGTCAGATAGTTAACCAATACAAAGCGAGCGCTGAGAGGAAGCGGGAGTCCCCCTCCCCTCCTTTTGTAGTTGGTATGTTCCAGCTAAAAAAAATGGAGGAGGTGGGTTTCTTGCTGGACTGTAGGTGGCGCGAAACCCGCAGCTTTCAGGAGAAATACGAAATCTCTTTAAGGTGGAGCAGTGTTTAGCCACCTTTAGGATATTGGTGGATGAGTAACTGTGAACTTTTCCCAGAGGAAGAGCCGCCATGTTGGATTCATTAGCGAGGTAAGCTACAGTTTTACTAGCCTGGCTAACCAGACTGTCTTACTATGGTCACTTGGCACAACACTGTTGTTAATGGCTATCAATTTCACTAATGGAGGATCTAGGTTGTGTTTTTCAGCGATGTTACCATAAATGGTTATATTTGAATAATTATTGCCCAGCATCAGAAAAGGTTTCTTGTCCACTAATTGATTTAGTTAAACCAGTTTAAATGTCAAATACTGCTAAAAATGCTACTAAGATTTAGGCAGAATGGAAACAAAAACCTGGTTGCCTCTTTACACAGTATAAAAGCATGGAAAATTATGCAATATATGGGTTTGGAGTAACATTTTACTCCTAAATCCCTGACATTAAGTTTATTTTGTATTTTGACACACACACACACATTTTATTGGTAATAGTATTGCAGCATTTTTAAGGGGATAAAACGGCTCTTCTCATGTTTCTTAGGCATTAGTTTAGTAAACCAGCATTACTATTTTAACCCTGATGTAATAAAGGTGGGTCAAGCAGAGGCCTCACAAGCAGAGGCCTCACAACACCAGAGTTTCAAATGTGCAACGTCTGCACATTTTAGCAGGTTGCAGAAACAACTTTAGGTTGATTTAGGCAAGGCAAGGCAAGTTTATTTATAAAAACACTTTTCAGTAACAAGACGATTGCAATCTTTTCAGGTTGCATCAAAGGACGGGGCCTTACTAACCTGGCCAGTGTGTTGCACTCTCCCTTCTGCACATTATCAATCTGAGTCTGCTCCCATTGAATCCGTTTGGGGAAAGGAGGGACCTGCAACAGAACACTCCGAGCTGATTGGACGAAGCGACACCTAGGACCCGCCTACCAAAGGTTGGTTTTAGCCAATCACGGAATCAAATTAAAATGTAAGCAGCAGGTGCTATGAGAAAACCACAAGATGAGCTAGTCAAGGTACTTCTTACTGTTTTATCAAAGAAGAAATCGTGGATTCTTACAAAACAGATGTGCTGGCAGCTACGTGTGCGTCCTCCTGCGCTGCCATGTTTATGTTGGTTCAGCTTTGCCCTCTTGCTTTTGTCACAGCGGTATGTCCCGCCTTAAACCTGCAACGTGATTGGTCTGAACTGAATTCGGTTCGGTCGCAAACGTTTAAAGCAGAAATTGTACAAGATGGATTCTCGTGTGTTTGCATACGTTTAAATACCGCAAGAATTCAGCTTCCAGGCACGATAAGGGCTTTCTTGCTTTGTAATTACGTGAAAACAAAGGAGTGTACAAAAAAATGTATGCCCAAAACATAAAAGTGCAAATTGTTTAACAGAAATCAAAATTTCCTTTAAATCTATCTTCACTCCTGTGTCATCCCTCCAATAAGTGACCGTCTATGCACTGACTTCTATTCAGCAGCCACAGTCCACCACTTGGAGCAAGGAATTATGGGATTTGTAAAGCCACGGACGTAAAATAATAATGAATGAACGAAGATTTCAACCCCTTAATTGTGATAAATTCTGTACAAAAGAACCCTCCAAAAAATTTGCATCATACATACACAATTTTTAAGCACTAACATTATTGAACATCAGCACAGATTCACACTCCCTTCACTAGAAAGGCCACCTTGAAGAAAATATTAAATATGGTTGTGCTGCTTGCTTTGAATGGGTAAAAAGTAGCATCTGCTGGATAAACGTAAAAATGTAACAATAGCTAGCTAGCAATTAAACGTGAAACTTAAAGGATAATGGAATGCAGAGGTTTATTAAAAAAAACCAAACAGGATAAAATAAAAAAAATGTCATAGTTTCTCATTTTGTATGCTAACTTAATGAGCTGACATAAATAAGTTTCATTTTTAACTACATCCATTCAACACACCCTAAAGTGCCTGGAAAATTAAAAACCAAATGGCACAGCATGTCCACGGGATCTTATCGGATTTCGGACTATTTTCAGACAAACGTGGATCCACTGCAGTTGCTTGGTTCTGTTTCTGTTCTCAGACGCTGCTTTGATCACTCCATGTGCATTTTAAACCCCCTTATTCCTTCTTGAGGATCTCTAAAACGAAACCCAGTGGACCGTCGTGAATCGTTTCTCTTCACCTTCCAAGACGAAGGCATCAGCATGCCGACCGGAAGACATTTCTCACTCTCAGCTCGGAAACATCATCATCACAACTGATTGTTTTTGTTTCATTGAGGAATCAAAATTCCACATCTGGAATGCTGCACTTGAGTAACCCATTTGTAAGAAATTAGTTGGGTTTGTATGAAATGATTTGAGGACGGGGCTGGTTTAGGTTTCCTGATCGTGCCGGACACTCTGCTACTAACAACGCTGAAGGCCTGTGGGTCTTTGAATGATTGGGGATGTCATGACCTGAAGTTTATAAGCAAACGCTGGTGCCGTGACTTCAGAAGACACCACGACTACTTTAAATGCCTCCAGCGTAGTCCTGGAACGGCTCAACTCAAGCTGGCAACTCTACGTCTTTTAGGAGAGACTCAGAGAGTCCCTTCATCGCAGATTCTTCACAGACAGAACTCCCAGGCTCAGCCGAAGTTTAGACGGTTTGATGTTGTCCATGTGGACCATGGCTGGATTGCTCTCTACGCCTTGGGAGAGAGTTGGAGAGAGGGTTAGGAGAAGGCGTCGCCGCCTCTTTGTGTCAAAGGGGGTCCGTCGAGGTGGTTTGGACATCTGTTACCGATTCTTTCTGGATGTTTTCCAAGAGATGGGTTTCTGACGTTTTCCGCCTGGAGGAAGCCTCGGGGAGAACGAACATCTACAGAGGGGGTTTATTTCCAAACTGGCTTAGAGGTCCATATGGTGATGGTGGGAAAAAAAAAAAGTATTGCCCCTGTTTTTGCTTTTCTTTGTACACGCAGCAATGTGAATTTAATATCTGAGTGAAGAAAAGCGCTTCAGGAAATTCATAGTGTGGAACAAATGACATTTTCTCTAAGATTTGCCACCGAGAAAGGAGAAGAATATTGGAAAAACTGGAGTAGTGTTGATTATTTTGCCTCGGCTTATCTTAATAAAATTATGTTTACGAAGAACTAACCGTTAAGGACGGCAAAGATATAAACTGGAAGAGAAACGAGGTTTTGAAAACCCTGATGTGACCCCTTCCTTTCTCTGTTGCTTTAATACCTTTGCAGGCTTAACCTTATATACCTATATAGTTAGGATGACCCTGTCTGTCTGCTGTCAAATGTTCCTTTTCTTTTTTAATAGTTATAATGATACAAAAAAAAAAAAAATATTCTTTTCAACTTCTGTCAATATGTCATCAATTTTATAACTTGCCTTCTCATTCTTTCCCAATGTATTGGTATTATTATTTTTATGTGTAGTTCTGGTATTTCTAGTTATTTCACTATATATATATATATATATATATATATATATATATATATATATATATATATATATATATATATATATATATATATATTAGGGCTGGGCAAGTTAACGCGTTATTTTCTTTAACGCGCATTAACGCATGTTGCTCACATGCTTTTATTTTGTGAAGGTCTGTTGCTGCAGTGTAGGGGTTTGAATCAGAACAGTAGGTGGCGATAATGCGCCAATAGCCTCGCTGTCAGCCAAACCTCAGATTCAAAGAAGAAGAAAGGTGCTGGCCGGAAAAAAACACAGCTGACATGCGGAAGGCGGTGTTTCCCGCAGGTACCGCGAGCGAGCTTAGGCGAGGCGAGGCGGTGAGTTGGCGGCCGGAACAAGTTTTGTGCGGAGCGGAGCGGGGGGGTCTGCATCGACGCCGTTGGTGAAGTCGCTTCTCGTTTCAAAGTATCCATGTGTTTTTGCCTGTTTTTCCCTGCCATTCACTATAAGCACGCGAGAAAGCAACAACAAAAAACCGCGTGTCAACGTCAAATAAATGCAAGCATATCGAGTTAGCAAGCATTTCAGTTTAAAGTTCTTCCAGCATGGAATATGACAGAAACAAGTTAGTTGTAACCACTGCCAAGTTAAACTTTAGTATTGAACATAAAATGGTAATGCTGCTCCCTGCTGTTACCTCAGAAATTGCCTGTTTTTGGTAGATTTTTTCCCCATAAAGAGAATTCCCTGTCAGTGGCAATAAGGTTTAATTTATTATTATTGCTATTTTTTGTTTTACATGTTTAAGTTGAGCTTTAAACTAAATATGTGTTACTGATAAGTGCTACAAATGTTACAACACTTTTGTTCATATGGCTGCAGAACATTAAAATAAAAGTGCTCTTTACACTACTTTTGAATTCATTCTTGGAGTTTGTAAATACAATGCGATTAATCGCGATTAATCAGGGCGATTAATCGCGATTAAATATTTTAATCGTTGCCCAGCCCTAATATATATATATATATATATATATATATATATATATATATATATATATATATATATATATATATATATATATATATATATATATATATATATTATATATATATTATATATCTATATATCTCTATCTCTTATATATAATATGTATTATATATATATATATAATATATATATAATATATATATAAGGGTTCTTCTGTAACATGTAACAATGGTTTCTAACAACTAGAATCTCTCAACATTTAGAATATGAGCAACAATATAAATGGCTTTTAGCCCGACTCTTACCTGCACTCAGCCTTTAGCTGGCTATGAAGCTCATATGGCAAAATAATATAAAACCATTAATGTTAAAGATAAACTTCAGTTACCTCTTTTTCAGGAGTTTACTAATAGTATTCATCATACCACCAATTGCAGGTACAGACTAAACAGCAGGGGTGCTGTTGTCACATTTAGAAGGCCAAAAAAGGCAAGGCTGTTCTTGGTCGATGATCCGACCCTTGTATTGAAAATTAGAATAATATTTCCAACCATCCACCGCACCTTTTGTTAACACTGTCAGATTGTGGGTACCTCCTGTTATTTATCTTTCATCCAATGTCTAAAACTCCTCCAGTCACTCTCTGGTTGACTCCTCCTCTCTCAGATGTCTCATGGTTCTGCTTCCATGAGGGGCACCTCCTTAATCCTTTTGTCTAGCTTGTCCTCCGTATCTCCTGCCTTCCCCTCCTCAGCATCTCCACAGGATTTGCGACCATCTAGTGATGGGTGTCTGAAATGTCATCCTGTTTTCCTTCAGTACCATAAATCATTGAGTGCTCTGTGTTTCTTCATCCGTCTCACTGGTGTAGTTGCTGTCAAAGATGTCTTTAAGTTTCACATTGTGCTTGGAGTTGTTCTTAAATTCCTCTTTGAATGTTGCAACGTTTCTTTTCACAACTCGCTTAATTTCATGTGTTTCTTTCGCGTCCAGTCCTCCCTCTTGCCGTGATGCGGCGTTAGCCCGTTAGCGTTTCTCCCTGAGCGTTAGCCCTCAGCACATGTTCTCGAATGAGGTTAACGTCTGTTTCTAAATCTCCTTCCGATTTGGTCCACCGTCTTCATGTTTGTCGTCTTCCTCCCACACTCATCCCCACTTATGTTTCAGTTTGTGTATTTTGTGTTCTTGTGTATTTAAGTTTTAGTTTTCGGGCAGAAGCTCAGATTTAGGCTCCCAGGAAGATCTTATATGGTATCGAAACAACCTGATTGAGATTTATCTCGTATTTATTCATTTTCTTGGCACCAAAATACGATAAAATATGCTGTCACATTCTCAATTTATCATAAAAATGTTTTCCAAGTTCGGATAAAAATAATAATATTGTAACAATTTGCAGGTAAATCTTTGTCGTATTTGATAGATTTGAAATACTGGATTATAGGTTTTTATAGTTGGACTCATTCATCTTCCCTCTACCCCTATTTGTGATTATTTTGGACCATGCTCCATGTTTTCACACATGCACAATTAAATTAGTTTTCAGCACAACTCCACTGAGGCACGGCTTCATTAAATCATGTAAATGTCATATTAGAAATACATGAGATGTTCAAAGCCAGGCTTGTTTTCGCTGCATGAAACATGCTGTAGACCAGTCATGTAAAGTTTTTCATCCTGTTCTGAGTTAACATCAGTTTTAAAGGTTTGGAGGCAATTTTTTAAAAGGAAAACCCTTTTTCACCAGTGCTTTTTAATATTTATGTGTGTAAACCGCTGAGATGTTTTTCATGCTGAGCAAAAATCCCCTCAATATCCTGAGCCATTTCATCTGTTTACCCCAAAATAAAACTGCGGGCGCCGCTGGAAACATAAAACACATCACTTCCTGTGCTTTGTGGCGGCGCTTTCATCCCTGGGAGTGACCTATAGCAGCGAGCACTGAGCTGTTTTAAAACGCCAAGCGTAAAAGCTTTCATGAACAGGGAATAGCCTGAATCACTCTTGTGTTAAATCACTCAGCAACAGCGAGCAGCGAAAGTGGCATGAACTGAGATGAAGTCTTTGTGTGCTGTGGCCAAGAGGACTGCCATTTCTCAGAAAAAGCTGCAGGTTGTGACTTTTGGTTGGTCACATACAACCCTCTGGAGGCTGCGCTCCCTTGTATAACATCGGGTAATGCTGCTGCTAGCAGTGAGGGAGCTGCTCACTTCACTTCTCATTGACTTCTTGAACATGTTGTACCTTACTTAGAGGTGGAAAAATACAGCGTGGAGGTGAGATTATTTATTTATTTGTTTTACAGTTTAATAGCTTTTCACATCAGTCCTGCTGAGTTCTTTCAAACTTTGTTTGGAAACCGATAATGTAGCAACGGCCAATAACTTAGCACATCCTAAGAATAGTTTAATTTTGGCTCTTTTTAAATGTCATGAAAAAGGGGAGTCTGTACTGTGGGCCTACTGCCGTTTGTGCTCCTTAGAATGAATTGTGACACATAAAAATCCTAAAGAGTAAGATTTTTAGCTACAATACATAGTCTTTGTCGTTCGATAACCGCATTTTGTGTTTTAATTTTATTTGGATGCTAAATACCTACCGCTGCTTACAACCGTTCCAGCTTGGTTTGGACCCATTCATTAAACATGGCAAAGTACAGCAAGCATTATAACGTTCCATTATGTAATGTAATAAATTCAGAGTTCAAAATGTAAAAAAACATAATTAAAACCTTGTTTTGTAATAATCTTGTTGGACAAATTAAAGATTTGGTCAAATTCCAGTCGACGAATCACCCTACAAGCGATCACATTTTCAGCACCATGGAGAGCGCAGCCTTTAAGTCACCAGCCACCTGCAAAATAGGTTTAATTCATTCAGATTTACCAGGTTATCCAGCTGTTAGCAGAATATTATCGTATTTTCAGACCATAAGTGGTGCTTTTTTCATTCTTTAGCCTATCCTGTGACTTATGCAACTTATATATCAATTTTAAATGGTAAATCATACTGACCAACATGAAGTAAACATTACCATCTATAGCCACTAGAGGGCTCTCTTGGCCTGTGAAAACTATATGCTGCTCTTGCACCACTTAAAATTAATAAAAAAAATTATCTTATAAACAACAAAGACTGAACACATGTACGTATGTTGTTTCTCTGCTTTAGTCTGCATTTTCGTAGCAGAGCGTTGCGTGGTGCAGCTCGCAGGAACCAGACCGTGACAGAACCCAGTTATTGGGCTGTCAGTGAAGCTAATAACAGCTAGTGCTAGCTTACAGGTCTGTTGTTCAGGTGGTTTACACCTTCACTGATGCACCTGAGCTTTATGTTGCTCTGAAACATCCGTGTTGTACTGTTAGCTTAGCATGTAGCACCGTTATGCTAACGGTCTAATTTCAGCATAATTTGTGACAACTGTCAGCATAATGGCTGTGAAGATGAAATGCGCTGGATAAAACCTTGCTGGTTGGAGTTGCTTATTTACCTCATTCATCCTCCCAGGTATGTTTCATGTTCAGTTGTGGATGCAGCTGTGTAATTAAATAAGTTGTTTACCAGATTAAATGTTAGTTTGTAGTCTTGGATTGTGTGAAATAAACGTCTAAATAAATGCAAGTTACAGTCTGGTGCGACTTACATATGTTTTTTTTTATTCTTTATGACGCATTTTTTGACTGATGCGACTTATAAAGTGGAGCAACATATAGTCTGAAAAATACGGTATCCACTTTACTGATAGGGAAAGGATCATTGATGAGTCTTCTCAGCAGACGCAGAAATCATTAGACATTTGGTCAAAGACAACTTAAAAGTGTATTCTGCACTCCGTCTTGTGGATTCTAGCGCTTTAGCTTTCTGAAACGTCTTAAAACTAAATCCCAGACTTTTAGTCATTCATCTGCTTATTTGGCTTCTTTCCTTGGCTACCTTCCTTGGCTACTTCCTTGGTTGCTTCCTTCTGTAGTTTGTCCTTCCTTCCTTCCTTCCTTGGTTGCTTCCCCCTGTAGTTTGTCCTTCCTTCCTTCCTTCCTTCCTTCCTTCCTTCCTTCCTTCCTTCCTTCCTTCCTTCCTTCCTTCCTTCCTTCCTTCCCTCCTTCCTTCCTCGGTTGCTTCCCTTTGGTGGTTTGTCCTTTTAATCCTTCCTTCTTTGGTTGTGTCCTTCTGTAGTTTGTCCTTCCTTCCTTCCTTCCTTCCTTCCTTCCTTCCTTCCTTCCTTCCTTCCTTCCTTCCTTCCTTCCTTCCTTCCTTCCTTCCTTCCTCCCTTCCTTCCTTGGTTGCTTCCTTCTGTAGTTTGTCCTTCCTTCCTTCCTTCCTTCCTTGGTTGCTTCCTTCTGTAGTCCTTCCTTCCTTCCTTCCTTGGTTGCTTCCTTCTGTAGTTTGTCCTTCCTTCCTTCCTTCCTTCCTTCCTTCCTTCCTTCCTTCCTTCCTTCCTTCCTTCCTTCCTTCCTTCCTTCCTGGGTTGCTTCCTTCTGTAATTTGTCCTTCCTTCCTTCGTTCCTTCCTTCCTTCTTTCCTTCCTTCCTTCCTTCCTTCCTTTGTTGCTTCCTTCTGTAGTCTTTCCTTCCTTCCTTCCTTGGTTGCTTCCTTCTGTAGTTTTTCCTTCCTTCCTTCCTTGGTTGCTTCCTTCTGTAGTTTTTCCTTCCTTCCTTCCTTCCTTGGTTGCTTCCTTCCTTCCTTCCTTGGTTGCTTCCTTCCTTCCTTCCTTCCTTCCTTGGTTGCTTCCTTCTGTAGTTTGTCCTTCCTTCCTTCCTTCTTTGCTTCCTTGCTTCCTTGCTTCCTTCCTTTCAGGATCCATATATAAATTCTTGTCTTTGCCATGCAACCATACAACTAATTTGTCTTTTAAAAATGAAAACGAATGACTCTCTGGGACGTCGAGTCTGGAGACCAAGTGAATTTTTACATAAACTTGTGGAGGAGTCCTGTTAGATCTGTAGGTTATGTGACAAATGTCTTAGTGCACCTCCGTGTCTGTCTGCAGTTTAATTATGTTTCTGACCTGCTGGATTCCTAGCAACAACTTTTTGCCTTTACTCCTGAGTTACTCCTCTTGCAGGGAAGCTGGCAGCAGATGAAACCCACACTGTTGCTCTCATGTGCCATAACGCCCACACCAGACCTCTGCAGCACGTTGGCAGCCTCTTTCGTCTTTTTTTTCCTCCTGCTCTGAATGTTCATTTGAACTCAGCTCTGAGCCTTCAGGTGCTGCTTTAGACCTCGCTGCCATTCAGGTATGACGCAACCTGCAGTACAAGGGTACATTTACCCAAGAGCTGCTCTGAAATATAGTTCAGCTTGCAGTCTTAAACTAGTTTTTGCTGCCGAGGATCTGTTTGTGTTTTTTTTCTTCCGCGTATTCAAAAGTTACTTTCAATTTCACATCAGTGTTATTTGAATCTGCACGATTTGCCATTGCAAATTGTTTATCAAGAATTGCCACTTCTTTGCAACGGGGTATAGGAACATTCAAGACGGCGTGAAAAGTAGAAGATTAACTAATTTAGGATTTAATGTAGGCATATTTGTGCTTTTATTTTATTTAAGAGCGGGATGCAGCTACTTCTTCAGCCAAAAATGAGCCAGATTTGTTCTGCTTGTTGGCACTGGGGACTAAAAATGTTTGTGTTGACTCCATGTCTCCTGAGCTTTCGCGCCCAGCAGCAACTGGCGCTCACACGCACCTTATCACACCTCGGATAAGCCCAACTGCAGCTCAGGTCTATAAAACAGCTGCTGGTAAAAAAAGCAGAAAGACATTCAGTGTCTTCGTCAAGGACGTGTGGGCAGCTGGATGCTCCAGCAGCCTGTAGCCATTAGAGTACAGGTGCTGTAATATTGTCGAATGACCTTTTCGCAATTTTTGCAGCTTTGAAGTTTTTTATGCCGCCGAAGAGAGGCTCGCTATGGCGCCCCGGTCCTGCTGGCTGATTTCTGACATATCTGGGATTTGTTTAAATCCTTTTGGTATGAAGATGACTGCAGCGTGCTCTCTCCAGCTCCTTGTGTCGTTTAATGAAAGACAAGGAAGGTGTCAAAGCAAAAATAATGGCAATGAATCCATCTTTCATTTCACATCATGTCATGGTATCCGTGTGAAAAGAAATACAAATACAGGAAATATTCATGTAAGCTAACCACCTACACTCAGAACTAAGGGGCTCACATAACAAAGTACTACAACTTTAATGAAGTCCACCCAGTTTTCCAGCAATTTCCCAGTAATGGATTTCTTACCAGCTGCTGATATGGTCCTAAACATTTACTTATCTCCTGATTTTATTTATCTTTTGTTTCCTCCCTCCATGTAAAGGCAGGGTCCAAAATGAAGACTCGCCAGACGCCAAATGCGAGGAAATTTTCCGTTTGGCGAGTCAATTTCAGAGGGCTAGCTGCCATATTGCACCAAATAAGTCGTGTTTTAAAGTCATCGTTTGGGTGGATGCTTCTTTATGTTCCTCTGCTTTCAGCTCGTATGACAACAAACGCGCTCGTACACAAACACTTGCACATGTGACGGAAGAACAGTTGGCGTTTAGCTCAGGCTAATTACGGGGTGGGATTATGTGGAGCTATTTAGCAGGCATCAGTCAGAATAAATATTTTTTAAATATATAAAAAATATGGCTGGTCGGTTGATTCTTACATCTACCGGCCAACATGGCTGGTGAATCAGGAAGTTAATTTTGGACACTGTGTGTTGGAAGTCAAATGTAAATGGGAATTCAACCCTGAAAAGCTGTTTACATTAACAAAATTTCACAATCGGATTGAAATGTATTTGGATTAAAACCCCAAAAGTAATCTGATCGAACCCTTCAAATGGGCACACAATCAATTAATCTGATCATAATGTGTGTGTATATGCACCTGGCTTTATTCAGAATTGAACCACTATTCCCTCAGCTCCACAAATATCTGATTGAACACTGTTGCTTCATGCTTGCTCAGTATGAGGGATTGCTGCAAAGCCATGGATAATGCAGATGACTCTCCCTGTAGCTCTACGCTTCTCCAGGAGTGAATGCTGCTTGTCAAGACTTTGATGCAATCAACTGGTTCCCTTATATAGGAAATGTTTGACCAATCTGTATAATATGATTGAATTTGACTTTGTAAAGTGCCTTGAGATGACATGTTTCATGAATTGGTGCCATATAAATAAAATTGAATTGAACTGAATTGACTTGTGCAGTTATCAAATTTCCCTAAATAAAAAACACAGAAGAAGAACTTCTGTCTTTGCTAAACAACCTAAAATAGGAAACAAATCAGTTTTATATGAGTTTGTTTGTCTTCCGAGCGCCCAGGCTGGCCTTGCACCAGGTTCTAATTACGGTTAAAACGTTACTGAATAAATAACAATTTTAAGACCTTTTAATGTTCCAAACAGAACGTTTGTTTCGGGAGCCCCGACAGTTTTGCTTCCCGACGTATTTCCGCCACTTAACAACGTGGAAATACTTCACGTTTGCGTCACTCGGGTCAATTTGCCACATTCAGAATAACTTGAACCTGACAAGCGTTTATTTGCATGTTGATCGGATTATCAGTTGATATAAACCAACCCTCTCATTCATATTACAATTTTATTCCGATTGTCTTGTTTACATGAGCCATTTTTATTCCGATTGCTTTTGCCCATGTAAGCGTAGCTACTGTTTTCTCTATGCTGTTCTTCAAGTCCTGCCTACAGGGTAAAATACTGGAGCACGCATTCACACAAAACATGAAAGTCTTAAAATATCTTTATTCTTCCAGCCAAACTTGCTCCATGAAGGGGAACAAGTTGTTTCAGAATGTCTATATATATATTTTTTTAACAGTAAGAATGACGGAAAATATGTTCTGTCACTGCGGTTACAGCAGCAGGTCTTTTAGGAGACGTGAGGCTGGATAGAGAGCCTCCATTTTTCAAGCTTCGCCAAAGGTTCTCCATTAGATTCAGGTCTTTATTCTGACGGGATACTTCTTACACATGAACAGAGCTTGATGGGAACTTTGTTATTGTAGCTATGGCTGAATCTTTGCCCCAGCCTGAGGTCTTCTACAGCCTCCAACAGCTTTGCTTCAAGCATTATCCAGGGTGCTTGCGCAAGTCTTGAAAGTCTTAATAAGTATGGAATTTTGAAACACTGTTTTCCAGACCTTGAAAAGTCTTGAATTTTGTGTGAAAGTCTCAATAAAGTGTGGGAAAAAATGTGTGTTAGAATTTTACAGTATGCTCAAAGGCATTGTGAAATGAGAAATAGGAAGGTAGGCTATAAAACTATAATTTTACTAACTGGTCACGTACTGTATTAGCCTAATGGAATCAAACACTTGTTTGATATGAAATTTATGTACTTGTGATTTTCATGTTTTGAAACGTTTTCATCAGTAAAAGCATAATTTACTGTGAATATTGCATTTGTTCATTGAATACTAGCCTATAAAAATTAACATTTCTAATAAACAGTTTGTACAATCTCAACCAATGAAGTAGGCAGTAGGCACACAAGTATACAAGTACATAAAGTTAAGGTCTTGGGAAAAAAAATATCAGTTTTAGAAAAGTCTGGAAAAAGTCTGGAATTTTAATTTGGAAAAAGAGCAAGCACCCTGAATATCCCATATTTAGCTTCATCTTTCTTCCCATCCATCAAACGCCCTTCTTTGTCCCAGCTCAAGCCTTCCCACAGCATGATGCTGCCACCACCATGTTCCATATGGGGAACTTTATCCAGCAGAAGTCCCTTCTCCCACATGTTTGCTGCGTCTGCTGTTTTTTACTCACTGGTTAACTCCATTTACTAATTAGGAGACTTTTAGGGCAGTTGGTTAAACCAGATTTCGTTTAGGGCTGTCGGCGTGAAACAAAATGGGTCATGACCGGAAAGGAGACATTTACTGTTATTGCTCCTGTTCTCTCCTCTTCACAATTAAGCACCACTTACTGTCGATCTATCACATGACGCCCATTAACAAAACGTGAGAGGTTCAAGGGGTATAAATACTTTTGCACGGAGCAGCGTGTGTTTTATCATGAATAATCAGCTGCAAAAGTGCCGGCGGTGCGCCGCATGTTGATACAACAGATTCTCTAATGAGAGCTCGAGGGTTAAATAAGAAGAAATTAATGAAGGAGTTGAGAACTGGCTTGCTGCCTGTGCATCTGTCTTTAAAATGGATAGAAAGGTAATTGCTTGCATGCTGCAGGGGGATGGAGACTGTTGGGAGTCACTGCATTGTTATCCTGCAGTGGCATTTACCCGCCTGCAGAGGGCATTGCAGGCCCAGTAATCTGGGAGCCGGGGCTCTCTGGACACCTACGGGGAGACTTGGCAGTCATCTGCACTAAATGGCATCTTTCGGTTTATTTCTAAGGTCAGCTGAGCTTCTGACTGAAGCCTGTTGACAATAAAGGGAATGAAATGCAGCTCAGCTGAGGCTGAATCCATGTTTCTCAGCGAGGAAACGAAAGCTGGCCGTAACCAAAGAGCCTCAAGGATTCATCTGATTACGAAGCGCATGTGATGTCTCTTTAAATGACTAAAGGAGGTAAAAGAGAAAAGATGACTCATGTGATGAGCAGGTTCCTACCAAGCTCTTGGAGAAGGAGACAGTTTCAGAGGTGTGACAAATATTAACTTTGGTACAGAGAAATAAAAGATGATGCTGATGTTGGTATCAGTCGTACGCTAGATGCAGGTTCTGTTAATATTCAGGTGTCACCACCGCAAGAACAAGAACTGGACCTTTGCTCTGGAGTCCAAAGACTTCTTTTCAGATAAATTCACAGGTTTGTATTTCATCTGGAAATCAGGGTCTCAGAGTCTGGAGGAAGAGTGGAGAGGCACTGAATCCATGTTGCTTGAGGTCCAGTGTGAAGTTTCCACAGTCAGAGATGATCTGGGTTCTGGTCCAATGAGTTTTCTGAGGTCCACAGTCAACACAGCCGTCTATTAGGAGATTTTAGAGCACCTCATGCTTCCTTCTGCTAACAGGCTTGATAGAGATGCTGGTTTCATTTCCCAGGAGGGCCTGGCACCTGCCTACAGCGCCAATGTTAACCAAAGGTGGTTCAGTAACCATGATGGTTCTGTGCCCGATGGGCCAGCAAACTCTGACCTGAGAGAAGAGAGACACCAGAACCAACAATCAGATTACCTGAACAATCTGGGCTTTCATTACATCATGCAGAACCACAGGCTGATTGCCTCTATGCCATGGCGCATTGCTGCAGTAATTCATGCAAGAGGAACCCAGACTAAGCATTGAGGGCCTAGAAATGGACATACTCTTCAGAGGTCTGAACCTTCTGGTCAAAATATCCTTTTTAATTCATCTTATGTCTTTTTTTTTGTAATTTTCTGAGACACTGATTTTTGATTCATCTTTTTCTATAAACTAGTCATCAAAATGTCAAGAAATGAATGAATGAATCTAAAAAATGTCTGAGTTTCACTTTGTGAAATGACTGACAACAAAAATTTAACTTTCTCATGATATTGCAATTTTTGATCCGTACCCGTATTTCCTCCTTGGTTTGGTCAAGGATCCTCCATTATTTTATGAACAATATCTTTTTAAAAACATCAGTTTTGTTTTAAAGCAAACGCCTTGATTTTAACATGCATTTAGAACAGTAACAGTTTGTTTTATAACATTTTAATCAATTTTATCTGGTTCAGTAAAGAAGCTTTAATAGTAGGATCAGAAACCTTAAAACTTGGTTCTTTTTTAGTTGAGATGCTTGTTAAACCAACATATTTTAGTATTTTGGAAATTAAAAGCTATGCCTTTAATGCATTTTAAGCTAAAATATATCTATTTATACCGTAAACTTAGTAGTACCATATCTAAATAACACAGTCAGGGGCAACAAAGTGAGCAAACTGAGTCCTCATTCTGCTGATATTTGTGGAGCTGTGTGGCTGGAAGCTGTTTTATTAAATGACGCCATCCTGGCGTACTTTAAATTGGCTTAATGTGTTGAAACCTCAGTTTAAAAAGCACAACAACAAACAAGCTAATATGATTTTAGCTGTTAATGGTTCAGATTAGTTTAAATGAAGATATTCTGTTCTGTAAATGCTGAGTGGATTGCAAATTGGATTTTGACTGAAACGTCTCCGCCACCATTGTCTAGTTGACGTGGGTAAGAGTTTGAGTTAAAGGTAAATGTCTGGACATTTCTTGCCACATACTGCGGAATACATTTATATATACCTAAGTTATGTCAATTTTTAAAATCAGAACAGTGTTAGAGTGGTTTGAGCACCTTTTGGTTTCACCTTGAAAGGATTATTTCAGTTTTCTGGACATTATGTTTTAAAGCAAAAGAAAAGGTTGAGTTTAAATGGCTTTGCTTGAGACTTAAAGATGTTTATAATTTTCTAATTATAGTTTTAAAATGGTAATTTATTAGAGATCGTAACAATTAGTTTCAAATTGAATGTGATATTAAACTCTGGCATTAAATGTATCACTGCATAAATCTTTATGTTTAAACAAGAAGATTTTAATGGGCGACCTGTTGTGACCCAGAATGTTACGTAACTGATTCAGTTTCTTCATTTAGGATTTGACTTTGAGGTGATTAACTTCTGACACCAATCTTGATCTGGTTCTGGTATATTTTTATCCAGCTGTAATGAGGGCACTCAGTCCCTGATTGCCCTTCTTCAAACTGTCACTGCAACATTTTTCAGGAAACTGACATAATGTTCTAGATACTGGCTGAAGAGATAATATGTGTAAATTTGCTTTTATTGCTATATTTTAATGCGTGATTTGTTCTGCGGTATTGCATTTTTAAGCTTTCTCCTTCATTTTATCACTTAATGCATCTCTTTAAGGTCATCCTTTCAGTCAACTCCAATTATTCCCTGATTACAAAAAGAAGACATTCCCTTAATTGTCTTGTTCAGTAAGCTTGACATCTGTTTGTCTCTTTTGAAGCATCTTGTTCTGGACTAGAAACGATTGGAAAATACATTTTTATGTTATCGGAAATAGTTTTTATATTAAGCAGCAACAGAACAGGACCTTTCACAGTTGTTGCGATTTGACAGAAGGTTAAATATAGTCAAAAAAAGAGAGGAATTTTTCTCTTTTAGAAAGGCGTTCAGGTGCTTTACAAACTAAAGAGTTATCAATGGAGTACCACAGGGTTCAGTGTTCGCCTCTACTTTTCTCATCCTTAAGTCAAAGTTTGTCATGGTTATTATTAGGGCTGGATATCTTCTAGGACACAGGTGTCAAACTCAAGGCCCGCGGGCCAAATCCGGCCCGTCAAGGTAAATTATCCGGCACTCAAGAGCCAAAAAAAAGGCATATCGTGTCATAAAGTAGAGGCATATATCCTTTTAAAGTGTATAAAGTGGCTAAAACAGTGCCTCCTGTAAGTGTAACTCACCCCAATATCAACTTTTTTTGCAGATAAACTGTATAAACTGGGCCTAAGGTTGCTACTTTAATGTTACTGTGCATTGTATATACTTCTATGTGAACTGGAATGAAATCATGGAATGAAAAGTATCGTCTATACACGTGCAACCAGCCCTTTAAATGACTTCATGACGCCAAAGTGGCCCCATATAGAAATGAGTCTTACACCTCTGTTCTAGGATGAGCCGATACAATACCATTCTCGATACATAGCTCACGATACGATATTATTGTCGATATATCTCAGCTTGATTTGATTTGACTCCAATATCGATATTTATTACTTTCAAATTAGTACTCAAAGTCATTCAATTAACAAAACCAGCCAAATATTATATTTATGTTACATTTATTAAACACTGATATATTAACAGGAAAATAAAGTGCATTTGGTTCAATGCATTTAACGTATCACAGAAACCAAAAATGTGCCCAAACGTCTGATTTTAGGGACGAAGGCGCTTCTAAAATCCTGTCGGCCATTCAGCAAATTCGTTTCACTTGCTCTTCCTCGCTGTGAACACTAACGGCGCGCTGTAATAATGCCCCCTAGGGGTTGGGAGGTATATCTATATTGAAAGCCAGAATATAGATATTAACTGTTTTTTTAAAAAAAACATAGATATTAATCTTTGTATCGATTTTTATACACAGGCCTAGTTATTACTCCAAAATACATACATCTTCCTCTCCCGCTCCGTTTCAATGGAAGACTCAGGATAATCTAGAGGGGTGAATGTGGCCTTGTCTTTACAAGTATCTGATAGCAGTAACTACTATCAGATTCCAGAACATGGATGGAAACTGTTTAAAGCCTTGTTTATGTTTGACGCAGCGAGGTCTGTGTTGACATATTAGGTCATTTTTGCTACCACACCCCTCTACATGGCCAAAATATTCCTCTCCACGCATCTTGGAAAATTCCTAACTACGCGGACAGTCCTGTGAGGGAAAAGCTCTTTCTGGCTGAGATTTGTAAGTATAAACATAAAGATCACTGTGATCAACAAATTAACAATTCCTGGAGAGAAATCGCCGTCACTCTGGGAATAAAGGAAGAGGCTTTAAAATGTTACAAACAACTGTGTTTTCTACTTTTACAAGCAGTGGGGTGTAGTACGCTTCGCATTGGGTACTGAATTTAGTACTTTTATAGGTACTGACCGAACCCCGTCATTACTACAGAGTACGGTTCACGTAAAATCAAATGTTTCGGTACTTTAACGCCTGCTGTCAGAGTAAATACAGCAGAGAGGAGGGCCTCTTTGTTCCCTCATTGCAAATGTGTCTCACCCTGATTTACAAAGTGGGATAAAATGTTTTTAATATATTCTTTTTTCTTCTCTGAATCTGTTGCACTGAAAGAATTCCCTGAATTGTATTCACACACACCCTTCACCTGGTTCACTCTGCCTCTGATAACTGTTGTGTTGGTAAAACTTTGTTTTATTATTACATTGCCTTAATTATTATTCAGGCAAAGTATTAAAATTCATAAATTATTTAACAAGGTTAATTTGTAGATCCAAAAATGTTTATATATTGAGAAATAAATATGATTAAATTGAACATTTTGAGATTTTATTAATAAGCAAACATTTATCACTATAAAAAGCACCAAAAATAGGTACTGTTAAGTACCGGTATAGATTCTCAGGTAATGGGTATCGGTACCGTATCATTCAAATGTGAAAGGTACCCATCCCTATTTGCCATAAATACGCAATGCTGCCATCTAGAGTCTAGGAGAATAGTGCTGCATTGGAGGAAAGGCCACGGGAAGCATAATTGTGTCCGGACGTCTTAATTCTGTGCAGATGGTACCTTTTGTCAAGTATAAACCAGCCTTAATTTCTAACAGTGCAGTCCGTGTTGCCAGTGGCCTTCAGCAGTGCTAAACTTGAAAGTTGCGGGTCTAATGGCTAGAAGTTATACAGTGCTTCTTTAAGTATTTGTGGGAAAAGTATTAAGATGTGGGGTTACAGTATATCAGAAATATGTTTATAATGGGTGTGAATTGGTTCAAATAGGTCCTGAAGATAGAGAGCATATAGAGGTATATGGAGATTTCCTAATTTATAGGACACGGAATGGAGAGAAACGTTGAATTTTAAAACTATGTTAAAAAAAACAAAAAATATTGGCCAAGTTTCATACAGATGGCCTTTAAAAAGTCAGCAAAAGATAAATATTTAGACCCAAAGGTGCTCAGGGATTAAACCAAAGTAATATCTGTTAATAATTGTAGAAATAATTCGAAATATTTTGTCGTCGCAGCTCGAGAAAGATAGAGATTTGACACATCTATCTGGTCTCAGTGTGAATGAAGCTTCATATTCTGTTGCAAAATCCCTCGTAAAGCAACGTTTCTCAAACAATTAGTAGCTTGACAACACAATGAAATTTAGCTTCTCATTCTTCTCAAGGGGGTTAGTAATTCTGTGAGCTGGCACTTGCTCGCGCGTTGCATAATGCAGCTAGAAAGCTTCGCGCTGGCTCATCAGATTCAGGCTTGATTCCACAAAAGCAATTTGCATGTGTTGGTGGAGATGAATTCAGTTAATGCAAATGAAAAATGTGCTCTACAGCGTAGTTGAACTGAAGCCCTCACTGTCCGCTGTCCTTATCTGCAAAGGCACTGTATTAATGAGTGCTGTTTCTGACCCAGCAGTGTCATTACAAGCTGTTAATACCCGTTGACAACAATAAACTAATGCATCAAATACCCTGCCGTTAGTCCGTTCATTTCCCTCAATGCCTTTCTTTGGTAGTACAGTAGCACACCTGATAAGCACACAATGCGCCGGCTTGATTGAGGTCAGCGAGATAAAAAAGGCGAGGTTAACAAATGGCAGGAGGAGATGCAGAGAGGCAGCAAAGGATGGAGATTGGAGGGGGAAAAGGCTATGAGAGATGGGAGTGAGAATAAGAAAAACAGATAACGGATAATGAGGTGTTCTTGGGGAGGAGTGATAGAGAAAAGAGCAAAAAAAAAAAAGGTGCAAATAATTGGTGAATGGAGTTTGAGGAAGAGACAAGAGATAAAGGTGAAAAAAGAGCAGAGGAGGACTGTGCTATCTCTGGCCTGCCTCAGCAAAATAGAGCCTGGGAGAGTGAGAGGGGATGGGGCCGGAGTCGCACCAGGGGAGTAACAGGATTGTGGGAAAGCTCGACATGGATGAAGCCACTGGCCTTTGACAGCATGGAAAGGTGTGAGGGGAGCTCTTAGGCACATGAAGGCCAGCAATGAGGGGAAATCAGAGGGAGGGGGTTGGGGGAGGGTTGGATGACAGATGGGGAAAGAAAAAAAAATTGTCTTCTGGCAAAATATTGCAGATCTGCGTCAACTCCAGCTCTCAAATGACAGGTGACTGACTAGTGGTCTTCTGGGCAGCAATGCCAGAAATCTGCTTTTCACCTGACTGGATAAACATGGTGCCCGACAGACTGGTTTTGATTTAATGTTGGTGGGGGGCCTGTGTTAAATAAACTGCTGCACGACCAATTAAATGAAGGCGATTAAACACGTTCCCTGATAGCTCTAAGATTTGACGAGAAAAGCTTTTACGAGATGCAGTGGAAGTTACGCTAAACACCTATTGTTTTACCGGATATATATTTGTGATGTAACTTATTAAGAAGCAGTAATGGTCCAGTGGTTATTCATCAATCTTGCCATTGTAAGAAAAAGTGATGGGCAGTTTGAAAATAATGATCACTCATCTGGACAAAAGAGAAATGACATAAAGGGCTTGGCCAAAGTACCCATTGTACCTTTTAAGGTTTTATCCGATTACAACCACAAATTTCAAACTGCTTCATTGGGATTTTATGGGAATGATCAGTACATAAACAAGAGCATAACTGAAAAGTGAAGGAAAAAGATACACTGTTTTTGAGGTTTTTACCCAAACCAAAATAAACCTGAAAGGCACGGTGTGCATGTATATTTTAGAACCACTTTTTGCTGGTACTTCTCACCCAACTTTATTGCTAGAGATTGAAGTCTTTTCTCATTGTTTTTTGAAAATTATGAGCTCTTCTGGACTGGATGGAGAGCATCTCTGAACAGCAATGTTAAGTCTTGCCATAGATTAAGGTCCAAATAATTTACAACACAGCATGAAGCTGTAAAAGTCTAATCTGGATCTTGTTATTACTCATTATTTAAAAAAAAAAGGTTGGTTTGATCATGAAAAGGGTTTGTGTTGTTGTGCCATTACGCATATTTTAAGTTATTTAATGTTTAATAAATAACTCTCGGTCTGTTAGGTATTGTCTGGTGATTATCAGCCCAAACAGCTTATATCAGGACAGTAGTTGAAAGGAATGATTCGAGCACTGGCGTTCTTTTAACAGCAAACTCTGCACACATATAGAATAAATGAGTGACAACTTTTCTTCAAGGTTAAGAATTTATTAACAGAAATAAAATGAATATCCAGAGAACATCACTATATAATGCTGTTTATCTGAATTAACACTATATTTCAATCAACAAATCCTCTCTGCTAGGCAAGTGAATCTTAACTAAAACTACTACGCACAATTAAGGTTAAAGAAACAAAGGAACTATGTACACACAAAAGAACAAAAGGACAAATAAAATGGTTGAAAACCATCATCAGAATGACTCAGTGAATCTTGGGTCACTACAGATCCAAGTTAGAGAACCAAAGTTCATCTTAAAGAATGTGGAATGAGGTTAAATTAGCTTAACAAATTTAGAGCAATTGGTATGTGTTTCAACCCATTCAAACGAAACTCCAAGTCAGATAAAATATTATTTGAGGAAATAACGTTTTGAAGAATGATTTGCTAAATTAAATTCTAATAAATAAAATTAATAAATATCAGGTGACCTTTAGGACACCTGATATTTATTAATGTAATAAAGCCTCAAATAGGTAACTTAAGAAGCTAGAAGGCGCTGTAAGCGGACGATCAACTAAATGATGTGGCCAGCCTTTAGCACACAAAACACCATTATATCGACATAAATGTTACCTATTAATGCTGTACTAAAGCTTGTAGCGCTATCAGACGATAGTGGAGCTAAACGAAAACCAGCATTATTTTTAAACAAGCAGTAGTTACATTCACTAGGGTTAGTAGCAGGTTATTAACGAAGCTAATAGCGGCTAATGCTAGTGGACATTCAGAGTTCATTTAAAATTACTTTAAAGCTATATTTTGATGTACTTAGTGGACCGGAAAACACAAACATTAATGTCCCATCTGTGTTGAAAATCCTTAATGCAAATAAAGGTTGTTATAACTTTAAAACGCACCCAAAACACATCGACATAGCTTTATTTTATTTAAGATTGCTAGCAGGGAGCTTAGCCTGTTAGCTCGAGGTCTGTTTACCTCAGTCAAACCTTAAAAAAAACAACAATAAAAACATATTAAAAGTAAACCATCGGCCTGTGGGTCAGAGTTCTCCTGCACAGCATGGAAATATTACCACTGCTTGGATTTTGATTCACAGAAAGCAGACGGTACTTAGCTTGGTCCAGCCTGCGCACATGCTTGTGTGTCACCAAACTCCGTTCGGTGCCTCTCCGATGGAGCTGACGAACAGCAGGCAAAAGAGACAGATTGTCCCGTGGAGATAGGCTTTATAGAGTGGGCACCCTGCTGTGAGGAGGCAGTTGCATTCAGCCTTACAGTCTTACTGTTATTTTCCTATTGTCTTATTTCGCAACAGCGTAGAAAGATCTGCATTACACAATAGAGTTACTTTTGGAGTCCCACAGGGCTCAGTGCCTGGCCCAATCCTCCTTATGTTCTTTAACCTCCTAAAATTTCCAAAGGGCACAGGCTAAATGTGTGTTGTTAGGCAGAGGATCCTCAAACATACCTTGAAGAATTAAAACCCTTGATTGACTTTTAATTTTCTGCTTTTCTTGGTCAGGCACTTACTCTGGATGGCATTAACTTGGCCTCCATTGATCAGGTTAAGAACTCCGGTGTTGTCTAACATCTCAGTTACTTCATGGCTTGAATTATATCAGTTTCTCAAAGATTTTGCAAGTTTTGTCTATAAGTAGATACATGCCACTTTTCTAAAGTCATATTACTAAAATGGCATTTTCTGGTGATAATGCATTGGCGGAGTATTTATGCCATCCAATCATTTTATTATTTAAATATAACCTCATATGCATTAACTGAAGCCTTATGGTCTGTCGTTCTGCCTCATTTAATCTTGTATAACTTATTACCCAGCACCCATCTTTTTCTCCCTAGACGATGGTGTCTGCAAGCCACAGTAGCCCTCACACCGTCTGTTTGTGGTCTCTTAAGTATATTAATAGATCAGCCTAGGGTTCTGCAAAAATAATTTTCCTAAATATGTGCCTGAGTTTCTTCCCCCCCCCCACCCCCCACCCCCACCCCCACCTGTCCTGTAGGTCAAACACTAATAAATAAAACCTCCCACCTAAATGGGAATTCACATGTTGTTACACTTTTCCTGGTTGATTTTTCACATTCTACCTTTCTGGCTGTGTCTTGTTTGAATTTTGTTTCTGTTTTTTTCAGACGGCATTTTTCAAGGACCACTGGCTGTCATGGAAACCACAATTATACTTTCAAAATGTTACCAGTGAATATAGGTGGATAGCTGGTTGTCTGTGTAGCAGTGGTATAATTAAAACCAAGCTATAATGGACCATCAGTATGCAGCAGAGTCACCCTGGGGAAACAAAAGATTTAATTCAGAAAGTTCTGGGATAAGATTCAAGGATGTTTGATATTAGACTATAAATATTACCATTAAAGAGTGGACATGTTTTCGTATTGTATCTGTTACAGCCATGGTAAAGGGAAAATTCACCTTTAAAAATACACTTTAAATTCCAAGGTTTCCAGTTCATCTAAGCTTTACCAGGTCGCTCATCTATTTAAATCTAACGTCAAGTGTACAAAAACACAAATTAGACTCCACTCTGTTAACTTTAAAGAAAGCTGAAACAAAACAGAAAAGGCACTGTGTGTGGAAATCCGAAGTAAACACTTCCTCCTTCCGAAGGGTTTAAAGGGGGAAAGTTGCAGCCTGGCCTTACTATATTTAACTAACCGGGTTTAACTGATCCGCATACGTATAGACACAGCTTTAAAAGCAGGATTTGGCAGATTGCTAATCCGGAGAATGCAGGTGAGTAGTGATGTTACATGATGTGCCGAGGCTTCGAGGCGTGTGTCGAGTAATGGAGGGGGCGTTTCCGTGAAGCGCGTATCGAGGCTTGCTTCATTTATGGGAGGAGCCGAAAACGATGACGTCCGAAGCCTCGCTGGCCGGCTGTACCACGTGACTGCTTCGGGAAGTGGCTCAGATGTTGGCGCGGCTTCGACAGCTTTTAGAAACCCCACAGGCTCCATTCAAAATGTGGGTTGTTGTAGGCGAGTTGCGGTCAGTTGAGAGAGTGGATAGAGTTTTGATAGTTTGGATAGCAGAGTTTGGATAGTGGTTATTTAGTTTGAGACAGTTAGTTTGGTGTTTGGAGAGTTTAGGAGAGAGATAGATAGATAGGAGATCAGTGCTCTCAACTATCACTCATTGACCGTCACTGACTTCACACAGTCACACGCAAACATGGCATTTTTCACGCATAAAAATCCCAACGCCCATCTGGGCAGCGGACGATAAAAACTCCGCCTTCTGCTGAGATGTTTCAGCTTCTTTCACAGCTTGTGGCCATCAGTAATTCCTGCTGCAGTTCATGTTAACAGAGCAGCAGGAAGAGCGATCAGAGTTATGAATAATTTTAGTCTTAACCAGCGGTTGAAAGTGTGCCGGTAAGGTCCTGTACTACGTACGCAGGAGGGGAGGGGGCGGGGGCGGAGCTGCTGCCAGATATTGCCTTCATTCAGAACCAGTGATGGCTGCACTCTGGGTCATAAAACAGTTCTGCTCACCAGATGCAGTTTAAAACGCTACGTCTGGTTATAAGTTGTTTTTATTAATTCTGCATTTTTTAACTACATGCACCGTATTTCTGTGCCTCAGCGCTTCGATGCGCTTCTGCCGTGCGCTTTTTTCAGGTGCGCAAAATTACGTTACTTGTAATTTGGGGGCGCGCTTTCATTTTAAAGAACTTGTAACATCAGGAGGCTGATCTCAGACCGGTCAGCTCCTATGATCACTGTATAGGAGCCATTTACAGTTTTTATTTATGCATTTCCACCCTGTTTATCCCTCGCACGCAGCGCACCATCGGGTAAAATCCTCCCACCTCACCGCCCAGAGCGCACTGAGGAGAGCAATAGAGATTTGTCTGGTCGACTGAGATGAGAAACCTGTTGCTGTGAAAGGTGATATAGGTTATAAACTGTTACTGTCTAGAATTGCATTGAGCTGAAAAGAGAGGAGACATCAGCAGCTGGATCGTGCGTAAAGACGCAGCGGGAACCTCTGTGTGCTTCAGTGTTGCTGCTGAAGGGAAACTGTGGGACCGTATAGTACTGGGCTAATCATTGGTCACAGTACCCCAATCTGTACATACTTGCACTTATTTATGTATGCACCCCGGCATCATCTGTGCCATGTGAGCGTGTCTTTTCAAAGGTTGGAGAAGTAGTATCAAAAAAGAGAAATCATTTGAAACCAAAAACTGTGGAGAAATTGTTGTTTCTTAATAAAAATGCATGAAATCATCCAAGTTACACAAGCATTAGCCTATTCACTACCCCCTGCCTAGTTCCACAAGCACTTTCATTGTCCTCTGCCTGATTAAGCCCATGCCATTTTTCTAGAGTCACAGAAAAACATTATTACACAACATGCCATATCATGTCACTACTATTTTGGGAATAATTACACACAGAGAATACATTCAAACAATATTTTATTGTACACATGTGTTTACAAAATTTATGTAGACAAATGATTTCGTCCTACACCTTCTGTGAAGTCATTTCCAAGAGCCATAATAGACAAAAATGATATGCATCACACGTGTTAAGATACAGCTGGCTGTGATTATACAACTTGCCAGTAGGTGGTGCTGTGTGCACATGAACCGTCAAGAAATGAACCTTTTCTCGAACCAGTTGGCTGAGTGGTTCAATGCCTCATGAGGCTTCATCTCGCCATCACTACAGGTGAGTATGACCACAAAACAGAGGAGGAGAGACATCTGCTATGACCTTAGAGGGGGAAATCTTGCAATCTAGGAAGGGTTAATAAAGCCCTCCCCAAACAATTTGGAGACCTAGAGCGGAGCAACTTGCAAACTTGAAGCCAACCTTGAACAAAAGTATTGTGGAGGCAAATGTGACAACGTTTCTCTGACAGCGTACGCCTGGACAGAACTGGGCCATCAACAGGACAAAGGTCTACAACACAGCAGCTAATATACAGCAGAATGACTGAAAGAAAATCAAGATGTTCCAGTGAAGTGAAGAGGGGTTAAGGATAAAGTCACACAGCAAACAACTCCCTCGTGTTGTTGCCTTTTAAATGATGTTTTACAAGCTAATGAAAGCTCAATGAAGACCGTGGTAACCAGTTGAGTGTTTCTGAACACTTGAGGTTAGATTTCAGTATTTTCATCTGTTATAGATTTCTGACACTTAATGTGCAGGATTTGAAAGAGGGTGTACTTTCTTTTTACTGTGACTGTAGAGCTGCAAGAGTTCTGATATCTACCCACACCCTATACTATAAAAGACACTCGCTGTCTTTTCTCGCTGTTTGCGATTAGCTCAGATTAAACTTCTGTTTTAGGTACGTTAGGATGAGAACAATTATTTCTACTTGTGGAATACCAGAATGGCGATGGTTAATTGATTTCTTTTAATCCAGAGGGTTGCACAGCACTTGGTAGAATAGCATTTCATTGTAATGATTTAGGTCAGAGATGTTGGGTTTCCTTTTAAGAGCTTCTCACAACAGTTTGCTGTAATTTTGACTCATTCCTCCTGACAGAAGTGGTGCATCTGGGTCAGGTTTGTAGGCCTCCTTCCTCACTCCTGCCTTTTTCAGCTCCCCTTAATAATTTTACATGGAACCACTCCAAAACCTTACCTTTGTTTTATTTAAGCCTCTTTGTAACTAATTTGTTGGTACACTTAGGATCACGTGTCCACGTGGAAGACCTTGGACACTGTTACGGCCCAAAAAAATGTTTAAACACATTTAAAGACGACACGGATGAAGAGTTCAAGGTTGAAAACGTTTAGTTTATTATTCATTTTTGTTTCTTCATGGATCTTCTTTAACTCTCATTTTCTTTTGGGGACCCCTCCCCCCCAAACCAAAGCAATGAACTCTTTTCTCCCGTGCCCAACAAAAACCAAAGGTGGACCAGGTAAACCAGCCAAACAGAAACAACAGGTGGAGCAGTGGGCCAGCCCTCCACAGGGCCGTCGAAGGCGCTAATACCAACAAATTAAAGGGAACATCCCAAAAGGGGATCAAACGCCCAAAAACAGGCCAACTAGTCCTACCAGGCCAAAACTAAAACGCCAAGCAATCTAGAGAATGCTGCTATAGCCATGGTAGCTGACTTTGGTGTGTGCCCAAGGAGCGGGAACGAGCGGCGATGCCAATGCTCCAATAATAAATCACTCCAACAATTATTTTAAGTACAAAAAAATCTATTCAATTCAATTCAATTGTCACGAACCAGAGACAGATGGACCCAGTATTCAACCAGACAAGCAGAGGTTAGGTGAAAGAACATTTATTTACAAAAATGCAAAAACAAAAACGGGCATCAGGCCAAAAAGGGGATGAATGTGACTAATAACCAAAAATAACAAAAAGCAGTCACAGATGAAACTATCTACAAAACAGAGGACAGGCTAACTCAAAAATCCAAAGATAGGTCTGATCAGGAAACAGGCGGGCAGAATAAACTCAAGCAGTGGTCAGTTAAACAGGCAAATAAACGTGGAACATGGAATGCTGGACAAGACTCACCGATAGGGATTGGAAAGACAAACAATGATGTGGCAGATTGCAGGGGGCAGAGGCAGGTATAAGTAAGGGAGTGATCAGGTGAATGGAGTGAAACTAATTACTGACATGGGTGGAGCTAATCGGAACAGGGAAGTGCTTGGGAGTAAACTGAAGCCGATTGGATGGTGACTGGTGAAGGGGAGTGACAGGAAGACAAAAGAATGCTGGCAGGTGAACTGAATTTAGACTGGTGACAGAAATGGTCTGAGCAGGCCGGATAAACTTATAACCTAAAACAAAATCAAACACTAAGACAGAACCAAAAATAGAAACTGAATTTAAGGCAGGAGAATGAAGTAATTGATCCAATACAAACAAAAACTATAACCAAACCCAAATCATGACATCAATTTTATTTATATAGTGCCAATTCATGAAACATGTCATCTCGAGGCACTTTACAAAGTCAAGTTCAATCATATTATACAGATTGGGTCAGATTATACAGATTGGTCAAAAATTTCCTATATAAGGGAAACCAGTTGATTGCATCAAAGTCCCGACAAGCAGCATTCACTCCTGGAGAAGCGTAGAGCTACAGGGAGAGTCGTCTGCATTGTCCATGGCTTTGCTGCAATCCCTCATACTAAGGAAACAAACCCCAAAAAAGTACTCAGAGAAAAACGTAACCACAAAACAATTACAAAATAAACAATAAAATAAGAGTACGTGCCCAGAGCACATAACAGGCACCAACCTTTGTCTTGTGATGTTCCATACAACATGATGCAACCACCTCTGTCCTTAAATTGGGACGATGTTTTGAGGCTTTCAAGCATAATCCCATGTTTTCCCCCCCTTCAAATGTATCAGTGGTCATTACAACCAAACACTTAAATCTTGGTTTCACCGGACCAAAAGGACCTTGTCCCTGAGCACATTTGCAGACACCTTTGAACACTCTTATGGTATTTTCTTTTTTTTTGAATGTTTGATATTAAATTAAAAACAAAATGTGACAAGAAACACATAGTCCAAAAGAAGACCCTGCTCCTACTGCTCGGCTCAGACTGATCTAAAGAAAGTCGGACCGTGATCACTGGCTAGCAGACGTTGGAGGATAAGAAAGCTTAGATAAATCTTGGGGGAGGTGTCAGCTGCCTGCAATGCTTTCATGTCAGCCCTGCTCAGGCTCAGCAATGTCAAGATGGTGTTGTTCTGAAGCGCTCCTGCTTTTAAAGCTGAAAGAGAAGGTGTGAAAACTAAGCCGAGGCTATTGTTCAGCCTCATTCTCGCAAGAGAACGAGCAAAGTTAAAAAGCTACTTTCGACAGACTCATCAAGGTTCCTTAACGGTCCAACTTTTAGCTTATTTGTATATATCAGTCACTGTTAAAGCTTCCCCTTTCTCTGTAGGTTATTGCTTCTATGCTCTTCATGCTGCTGCGGGTTGACCACTACCTGTCACACCTCTTAACTCCCTCAAATTAATGTTGTTAGATCGCATTCAGCTGGACAGAACCCAAATAAATTTAACTTGATGTTAGCTGAAGGTGGATGCCCACCCATACCGCCACCCTGGGTATAGAAAACAAATTAATTGTTTGGCATCAGGGCTGTGGTTTCAGTGACATTTGCACACTTTAAACAAGCTTTTTCTCTTTTGGCTCAACCTAATTGAAATTATATTTACTGATTGCAGAAAAAGTCATACAAAAGGCATGTATTTATCCCACATTCTGGTTAGATTTAAATATTATATTAAAAAATAAATACCATCTCAAGAAATTTCAAAGCAAAATTTACATAGAAACCAATGATGAAATAAATAATATAAGAAGTTGTAATGATGATAAATATGCATTTTCAATTGGGTTCAAAGGCACAAAATTGTCAAAAGGGCAAAGATTGGTGTGTTTAACTTACAAAAACACATTAAAGACAAAAAACTATGAAAAATCCCCTCAAAATAAGTAACCTGGAGATTCTTTAAATTAAATTACTTTTCACGAAGACAGCCAAAACTATGCAAATGTAATTGTTACTGTAAATTAGGGATGGCTAAAAATGTAAATAATCCTTTTGTGCACATACTTAATCAAGATGGTAAATAAATCCTAATTTTAATAAGTATGCATAAAACATTTGCTTCTTTAAACGTGTGATTTGGTCTGTATAAGGATACATCCTTTATAATCAATTTTGTTTATGCATAGTGAAAAAAAATTTGAATTTGTTTGTCTCCATAAATATAAATGAAATTAGCCAATAAACAGAACTTTTAACAACAGTTTCACTACCAGATGGTGACGGATTTATTAATTAATATTTACTTATTGTAAAAAATTGGAGACCAAATCATTAGTAAACAAGCTAGAGAAAATGGTGGCTCTGTCGATGCAGATCAGCAAACAAACTGCAACCTTGGCTTATGTAATAATAAATCTGGTTCCAAGTATTCATTTTCTTGCTATTTCATGTAAAATAAAAAATTGCTTCAGGTATTCCTAATCATGTCGCAGCTTTACTCCAACTGGGTCTGTAGAGAAGCTGTTCACAAAACATGAAAATGTGCAAATAATAATGATGTTGTAGCTCATGTCCAAAGTGTTGACGCACAATCATACGGATGTGGTTTATTTGAAACGGTTTGTGAATTACACCACTCTGTAATGTTAGCACTTTTATCATGCCCTTCAGCAGGTTTTCCAGTGTGTATAATTGAAACAAAGCGGTTTATTTAGCTCTTCTCTTTTTAAATTGCCTCCAAAGCAACCTTTTATTTTACAGTGATCTCCCTGACTCTTGACATTCTTGTTTATTTTTTCTCATCTCTGAATTGGATGTGATGCATTGCATTTTTCCACAGTCAAGGTACAATCTAATTTATGCGGTTTTGCTGCTTTCTTTATCCCAGAACCTTGTTATCTGTTGCTAATGTAAAAGTATCAATATAACACTTGTCTCAGTAATTGGGTAGATTTCTGTGTGATATCCAAAGCGTGTCAAAGTTAATAACACTTTTAACTCACTTCGCGGTGAGTCACATTTAACTGAAGCATAGAGTCGGTGTTAAAGGACATTTTAAAAGTTGCCTTAAGCCCATTATGGTGGCCTGATAAACCTGTCTGGTTAGTATCCCGACTTTTGTGGCTACAGCCCTCCTATCAGAGATGGCGAGTCGAGTTTGAGATGTAGACTCAAAACGTATTGAAGTCGCAAAATAAAAAACTCAAACTAGAGACTTGACTGGGACTTGTGGTCCGAGACTTTAGTCTTATTAATAGTTTTTATCTTGTATAATGAAGATTGAAACGAAGCCGAGTTGTGAGCTACACTGCAGCTGCTGTACATGTTTTACTGGGAAAGGTCCAGGATGAGCTTGATTATTAGCCAGTCAGTTGTTAGTTTGTGGCAGTGTTGTAGTCAAGTCACTATGCCTCGAGTCCGAGTCCAGGTTCGAGTCTCCAGTGTTTAAGTCCGAGTCAAGTCCAAGTCATTAAAAAAAAATCTGAGTCGAGTCCGAGTCGAGTCACTATTGATCCAAGTCGAGTCCTTATTGATCAAGTCGAGTCCAAGTTCCGCACTAAAGTGAGCATAGCCTACATGTTTTTAAACTAAAAAAAAAATCCACACTCCACCGCATTGCACTATTAATTTAGATATTAAAATCATACACCAAATAATATTCTAATGACATATTAAAATCATAGCCTAATGATATAAAAAAGTCAAGTCTTTTTCTCAATTTCCGAGTCAGAATGATCTGAATGTAGGAGTCCAAGTTCGAGTCATCAGTGCTCAAGTCCAAGTCAAGTCACGAGTCTCTAAATTTAGCTAATGACTCGGACTCGAGTTCGAGTCTCGGACTCGAGCACTACAACACTGGTTTGTGGATTATTATGGGATGTTAATAGCTCATAACAGTCTGTTCATGTTAGCTGCAGCTTCGTAATAATGACCACACAAATGTCTCTCCAACTGAACTAAAGGACTTTGGATCATTTCAGAACAAAATAGACATCGCTTACCTCCTTCTAAGGGTCCATCCGAATACGTCCGTCGGGTAAGGACCCTTTAGCCAAAGCGAAAGTGTGTCAGCGGTCGTCATGATTAGTGCTGTCTGAATAGTGCAGTCAGTAAGGAAGGAGGTAGGAGAAGGAGCCTGTATGCTTCCTCTGGTGGCTAGTTTAGCCTAGGAACCTCATGACACCCTTACCAGTGCTAAGGAGCTACAAAGAATCCCACAATCCGTTGCGTGACATGACGTATAAGCACAGCCCACCTCACAGAAATCAACGAAAATGACCAGAAACAAAATTAACTTTGCACTTTGTAGTTCATCTTCAGAAGGCTGTAGGCCCGGATTTGTCTAGAATCGTCTATGTGCGTTTCCGTCATCTAATGACGTCAACGTTAAAGGCTGTCCAAAATCAGCACAGCAGTCTGAAGCTCCTTTCTTCCCCACAATGCCGTTCTTACTGTTGATCCCTTGAAAGGTTACGGAGCATAAGCTAGGAGCAGGAGCTAAGAGCTATTATTAAGTGTGTTCGCATGGAGCCTAAGCTAGCTGCTACATTACAAGGACACTTCCTGTTGAATATATCAAAATAAAAGCCCTTCCTATGTCATTCAGTTTAGCACTGATTTGTTCACAACAGTTTGTCTCTTTCATTGTGTTGTAGTTTATGCCTTAAATTTGAACATATTTAGTATTTAGATTTGAGAACACAGGTTTTAAACGTAGATTTAGAAAATGTTTTCCCAATATTAATAAAACTTCTTTAGCTCAGAGTGATGAGAAGAGAACCGTGCAAACCAGACTTAGTACAATATACAGTATAATGATGGAGTGGACAATCTGAAGACGAGGATAAGCACTTTATTCAATACATGCAGAAATTCAACATTACCGCTTTTAATCTCTTTCTATCACTTTTGTAGAGCATAGATGCCTATTTATATTTCTAATGAAGCAAATATTACATCTTACCTGTTTTCAGAATAATCTAAATCTGCCTTTATCAATTGTTTTCATGCTGAACGGAAGGTTAAAGGATTTAAAGATAAATATTAAATGTTGATGTAATAATGTAGGCCTGCAGACAAACAGTGCAGCGCTGGAATCCTAACCTACAGCAAAGCAGAGTTGGAAGCGACCTAGATGGAGAGGGTTTGATAGGAACATTTTTATTTCTGTCATTAGAGATCAAAGGCTTGACTCTGACTTCAATAAAATAACTTGTGGCGATCACTAACTCCTACGGCCACAAACAGGACAAGGAGTTCATAGAAAGACATTAAATGAACACCCACTGCTAGGATGTACAGTTTGAAAGTGTCAGTTCTCTTGTGATAAAAGGGGATCGTGTTTTCTGAGGGTCTGAAAAGAGCCATCTCCAGCAGATCCACAGCTTCTGAAAGTCATGTATTTTAAGAAAGTAGACGCGTCATTCAAGTGATGAATGACGCATCTGGTAGATTTATTTTCCTCTGGTTGCCAAGTTTAAGTTCGTTTCTCTTTTGAAATCAGCTTCTTTTAGCTAAAATACCATTTTCGATCTGTCAACCTGTTGCGTTTGCCGTTTTACATTGATTAAACCAATGAAAGGGGAACTAAAAGCCTTTTTGTGACACCCTGCTGGTAAAGACTTGTCTATGTCAACATTTAATGTAATATTGATTTGTATGTTATGTCAGGACACACCAATGTGACAACACCAATGTGTGTGCACACCTTGTGAGTTTTGCTTGCTGGCTACATTCACACTTCTAGTGTTTAAGTATCCAGTTAGCTTAAGTGTTAGCCGTTCATTGTAGCTGTGCTGCTCTCACCGTATACTTTGAAAATGGCTGATAGTTGCAAGAAGCAAACTGTCTTATAAGTTTAAGAGAAGAAGAGGAGGGCCTCAGAAGAAATAAATAAGACCAGATTGTATTTGGGAGATTTCTTTTCAAGCAATCCCCCGAGGAGCGGAAGAGCAGGTAAGACGGTTATTCAGAAAGGGAAGAACAACTGTCCACTCTACCTTTAAGTATTGTTATTAGCCTATTGCTGTAACATTTGAGTAGTGGTTGTGCAAAAACAGATGCATTGGTGCCTATATGTGTCAAACATGGCATGTTGTACTTTTTTTGTATTTTGTGATCAAAATACATAAGAAGGTGATCCTGAAGTGCTATTTACGAGCTATTAGGCCATTGAAACAAGGTAGATATGAAATATTTTGGAAGGTGAATGAATTTAGGAAATAAATCTGTTTATATATTGTGCAAATATTATCCTGTTACGTTAAAGCCCCCCTTTTTTCAACAAGGCTCCTCCTGGTGCAGTACACACATGTAAAGGTTGATTTTATTATGTTTGCCCTCGTGTCCCACCAATCACTAGTGAACGTGGGTGATCGGCACCTGGCATTTCCACTAAACACACCCGGCCGCTGGGTCTGCAAAGCAGGTTCAGGTCATGTTGCAGCAAATGAAACAGTCAATAACTGATATTATGCCCTCTGCCAAGTCCAATAACACAAAGCCTCAAATAATTCAGCAGATTGTTATTAAAAAAAAAAGCGAGCGGCGTGTTACAGACACCAAATGTCAGTGGATATTGTGCTCACAGGAAGCTATGCCTGTCTGTTGACAATGTTGAGCATTTAAGCCAAACTGCAAGGAGACAAGGTGTTGTACAGGATGTGGTGCGGTGCTTTGCAACAGCATTTATTTCCCTTACACTTTCTAAATCTTAGACTTTGATGTATTTTATTGGGAATTTATGTGACAGACCAGCATAGAGTAGTCCATAATTGTGACACATAAGGAAAATTATGCTTGGTTTGTAACACTTTTTTACAGATAAAAATATCAATTGATGTGTTTGTATTACTCTGTCTATGGTCAATGCTTTTCAGAACCACCTTTTGCTGCAATAGCTTTGAGTCCTTTATGGAGATATCTCATTTATGCCTATTCAGGTTGCCTCAGATTGGATGTAGAGCGTCAGTTTTTTTCTTTGACTGACCGTTGGAAGACATAAATTTGCTTTGAGTGAGATGGTTACACAATAGTGTTGGCTCTTCATTTGGTATTTGTTCAGTATGCACCTGTACCGAAGGAATACAGCGTTGTTTTATGTGTGGGAGGAACTAAAAGTGTGATGCAGCGTTCTGTAGGGCAACTTTAAAATGTGACACCAACACTAAGCAGACAGGACCATTAGCTATTACCAAACACTTCTTTGGAACATCAATGTTTCTCATGTAGTGGAGACAGAAAGGTGGACCGAACCAGAGGTTTATGCCTGTATTTTTCAACAGCAATAAGGTAAGTAGCTCACGCTGTTCTTAACTGAATTAACAATCACCTGAAACAACGTCAAGCTAATACTCAAGAAAGATTGACTATAGTCCAAAATGGCTACCAGTAGCCTTCAATAAATCCAAACACTGGAGGAGTCTTTATTGATATGAGGAGATTTTCCCAGTAGCTACTTTGCATTCAGGTACAGCTAGGGCACTAACTTGGTTGTAAAAATACCAAAACAACTCCTGAGGGATTTAAGCATGTTTTATTCTCAAATCTAACCAGCCTTTATTTAAAAGTGTCTAAACATCAACAGTGACCCTTTTCAAGTGGTCACATTGTTGTGTAATCTAAATATCCTGCTTAAATGACTTCATTCATTGAAATAAATCCACCAGAACTCCAGTTCAGTTCAACACTTGTCCCTTTTTTATGGCTTTAGAACAAAATAAAATCAGATTAATTTAAGAAATAAACAAAAATAGTTTTTTTCTTTACTGCTGACCAAAGTAAACACACACACATTTTTGTTAATTTTCATTGTTATTTCATTCTTATTTGATTCTTTGTATATCATTACACCCCCAGTGTTTAGGATTGTTGTCCTCCTGGACATTGAACTTCCCCTTGACTCTGAAGTAATTTGCATCCTCTAACAGATCTTTCTGCTAACTGGAGAGATGCTCTATTCCTGCTGGTGTGTAGTCTTCTATTCTCTATAACCACTTCAGAATTATATGCCACTTTGTGCTGGTCCATCACACAAAATCTCCTTTAAATACAGTGAAGGTATTGCCAAATGAAAGCAAATATACAATTCAACAATGCTTTTTGAACAGAAAGTTTTTTAAGTATTGAGAATGTTTTGTAGCTTGGCTAAAAACTTTTTCTTCCCTGTTTTTGTTGCATTTGTGCCGAATTTGAAACCACTTCAAATTCAGTTGCTCTATAGCTTCCTCTAAACGATGTCAAGGCTTCACAAAATAAATAAAGCCAGATGCTCTTCGCAGATACTCACATTAAGATCCTCTTCTGAAAAAAGGCACACCTGCTTCCTAATATCACTATCAGAGCTAATTGTTTGGTTTTTCTAAATGCATCACAAGAAAGGGGATAGATGTCTACATGGAAGTGGGCTATTGGGAAGACGGATGGAGCGCTTAACGCCAAACGTGTCATTATGAGACAGCGGCAAATCATAAACAAACGGCGTTACGGTCAGTGGGTGCTTCAGGACTGAAGGGGAAGATGGGTGTCCTTTCTGGCTACACTAAAGCAGCAGTTAACATCCTCCACTCATGATAAATCTTGGGTCAACATGTGCTTATAAACACTGATAGAGTCTGTCATGGCTTCCCCCTTTTGTTTAACTTCACCCGGAAATGAGTAAAAAACCCTGCCCTTTTTCCCTCATCATTGCTTTCTGTCACCGTAACCCCAGTTTAAAAAGCGGCGGAGCGTCTCGGTCATTCGTCCGTGATCTATGTTGATGACACCAACTTGCCAGCACCTACAGTCCCACAAACTCCATCTGGAGTGACCTTAGTCATAACCCGGTCTTACGCCGCTAGCTCCAATAGATCCCATCATTCATCATTTGGCATCCTTTAAATTGGCTTTTTGACAACGACTTCCACATCACAAATTAGTGAAGCAACAGCTACATACATACGGAAATATACAAATAGCTGTAATTATCTGCCAGGAGGGTGGCACTATTAATCACCGTAATGGGCCGTGCCAAGGTGGCGGAGCTGTTAAAGGAAGCGTCCCATTATCTGGGGGTTTAGGGCGCCGTGTCAGCCCACATGTTTAGTCACACTCTGTCAAATGAGCTGTGGACCCCCCCACCCAAAAGATTACTGATATGAAGAATAATTCAAAGGAATTTGTTGTAGGAAATCTAAAGATCGATTTGCAGTGGAGTAAAAGAGTCTATATATCCACCATGGAAGTTTCTAGGGGTCTCCAAAGTGTGACCCAGGGCTCACTGTTGCCTTTAGAGTGATTTTATGTGGGCCAAATGCAATTAAAGATTGGTATGAATTTGACCAACCAGCACCTGCAGCTAAAATCTTCTAGGGCAACAATTTTCCCCTGACCAATTAAAATGTCCTCAAAATAGAAAATGTTTGGTACCACACAAAGTTTTTCTTCTTAAAAAAGTTTTTCATTTTAATTTCATCTTTTTTCTATTGTTTAATAAAGTTAAATATGCCTAAATAATCAAATAATTTTCAAAAAAGAGTGACCCATTACTGCTGAGCATAGATGCAATCTAGTTTTCTAGACCAGGCATCTGCAACCTTTGGCTCTTTGGCTCTTCCACAATGGTTCCTAATAACTATAACTAAAAATGATAAAGAACTAAATGATTTTTAAATAGAAATATCGTAACAGGTTTTACAAGTTTTCCAGATTGAATGACTGCATTGAATTTCTACAACAGGACATTTAAAGTAGCATCAACATAACGAAGAAGAAAGCATATTCATGCCTCCTTTTTTTCTTTTGCAGAAATTGTTGTTGATGATTACAAAATTACTTTAGGAGAAATTTATCAGAAATTATTTTGTTGTGTTTTTTTTAAAGGTCATGCAATATCTGTGGCTCTAAACAAGCTTTATTAAGCTGGACTGAGGGCAGAAACAGATCTTTGGATCGTAAAGCTTTCAGACGGTCAGCTGTCTTTTATTGGGCCAAACTTTGGAGACATTTTGGTCTTCTGGAGCAACAATTACAAATGTAGATTCAATTCTGTTAACTTTTATTTATATAGCACCAATTCACAACATGTCATCTTAAGGTACTCTACAAAGTCAAATTCAATCAAGTCCATTTGCTAGCCTGCGTTTAAAATGGTATGCAAAACCCTGTTGTCGGTTGTTTTTACGTCAGCCTTTGTGCAAAGTGCGAAACCTCACTTTTCTATACATTCCTCTAATGCTGATTTTTACACACAATGTTTTAGCATTTTGTGCATACTATGTAGTGGAGCCTTTAAAAGCTGAAATGCTGATACTATTTACTTCCTATTCTTGGCAGGAGAAGTAATTGCCCATTAGCTGGCTTGTTTGTGAATCGTCTTGTTGACTTTTTAAGCTTCTCTTATCAAACTGGAAACCGTTTTTTAATTATTGATGATCTTATCATGCACACTGATAACACTACTTGTACCAAGGCTATGGATTTTTTTTTTTTTTAAACCTGTGACCGAGTGTTTAACCATAGGAGTCAGCTTAAAGAATCCCATCTGTGATCTGGGTTAAATATTGACCTAGAGGGGGTGGGCGCCCAGACTTTCTTTTTCTTACACGTTTTTCTGAAAGCTGCTGCATTAACCGGTGCATCTTTTGACCGTAGCTCAGTCGTCTCATGTGCACTCTGTCAGTCATGTTTTGTCCATCATTGTTCAAGTAATTCCCTTTGACCAAAGACTTGTCACTCATTGCACCCTCACAGTGACAGCCATGACAAGTGCTGAAACATTTAAAAGAAGAAAACATACGATTGATGGTAATTTGGGTTTCTTTCCTGTACATGTAATGACAGAGACATTTAAAGATGTTTCCTACCTGAGAGTTCCCGCTTACTGTCCATCCATTCGCCCATTTGGGTTCATTTAGCCAAGTATTTGTATTTTTTTTCTTTTTTTACTATAGGACAATTTTTCAACCAATCGTCCATCCATAATGACCATATTTGGTCATTATTTCTAAAATAAGCTCCCTCAAGTTCAGTTCAATTAAAATAATCTTTGTTCAAAGTTCACCTCCTAATTTTCCTGATCTAAATTAGCAGCTCCCAACATATTTATGTATCATTTCTAAATTAGATTTAAGTTCACTAGCTGATTTTCTTAGTTCATGTACGGTAAATTGTATTTTAATGTGGTGAAATTATCTGTGAAGCTGGTCTCATTTATGTGTTTACCTGATTCAACATTTAATCATTTAATCTTCATCTCTTTAAAGTTTTTTTTTTTTCCATTTAAGGGTTATTTTTTAAATGTAGGACGACTTGGATCAGTACTTGAATTAAAAGTTATCATACCAGCTTTATTTTGTTTATATTTACAGGAAGAAAACATTTTTCTTTCTGCAGTAATAAGACATACATTTAATCTTTGCATTTATTTATTTAAAAAAAATCAATTTGATAACAACTTCAAATTCAAAGCTCATGGGCCATATTTTATTTCGAATATTTTTTCTAGTGCTCCTAATTAGAGACATCTTGACATCAGGGCTGGTGTTAACACTAGAACAAAAAAGAAATATTAAGCTTTTTCATAATGGAACTATGTCATACACATAATAAAGCTGGCAATACTGTTATATTATAAAGAGTATTTAACTAAAGGGTAAGTGTTTGTTTTTTACATATTCTTCCTAAATAAAGAACATGTTAAAGATTCCTTACTGAGGTTTTAGGCCACTTTTCCTAAAACTTGAGGGAAAGGGGGTGAGGGTGGTGGGGGGTAAAGGCAGGAACAACATTTTGACAAATCCATGCTCTTTGTAACAACCGGGAGAGATTTTTTTTACAGGCTTGCAGCTCTCACAGAGATATTTTTTTAACCTCCTTTTTCTGAATACATAATGCATTGACTACTTTCAGGATGAAAGGACGATTTTACCCAGTGTAACAAAAAGTGTTTCTGTACAGGATTACCAACTATAGCTTTAAGGGAAGATGTATTTGATGTAATATTATTTATCACAAATTTAGTAATATTTTCCGAATTGTAAACCAGGAAAAAATTACATCCCCCCCCCCCCCCCCCCCCCGCCCCCCCCAAAAAAAAGAAAACCCAAAACAAAACAAAACAAAAAAACATGGTATATATGTCTTCAGTATAAAAAGCAGCCAATAATGAATTGAATTAGATATTTTTCCTGAGGTGACTGTTTTTCATCTCTTAAAGCACCTTTCTCATTTTGAAGTCAGACAGTGCTGCAAAAAATGTTAGGCTCTTTCTAATTATATGAATTTGTGTTTGCATAAAACCTTTTGACAAGTGCACTCTGCTCAGAACCACTTTTAATTATCATTATTTCAATGATAAAAAAAAAAAAAAGCTTCTGTGTTTTAATTAAATGCACCCAAAAGTATCCAAGCAACAGATTTCTGCTTTTTGTCCTCTGTAATGCTCTGGACTCTTGCTGACTTAAGTTCTCTGGTTTTAGGGCAGTAAAACCGGAGTCCAGAGCATTACATTAAGTAGATACCTGTTAAAGTGCCAGGATTTTGTTAAGTTAGGAGATTAAGCAGTTATTAAAATTGTTATGGGATATATATTTGGTGAAATTCATCAGAAAAACATACACATAAAAAAAAAAAAGCTTCAATGACCTGGTTTTATTAAAACCAATTTATTATCGGTTTTACCTCAAGTGAATCTGACTGACATCAAATTAATTCCAACTTTTCCAAAAACTTTATCTCTTAGCTTTAGCCATGTTTTGCAATTAGACTGCAAAAGATCAGATTTATCTCACAGGAGTAAATTATCAGTTCAGAGAAAGGTACAACAAATTCTCTGGATCACCGAAGTCGGTTCTCAAAATTCTGAGGCAATGTGGGACGACGGCATCATTAAAAACTACCGTTACAAGCATATAGTCCAAATCAGCGTAATCTCGACAGTTTTCAGCATAACGTCATGTTAGCGCTGAAATGCGCTGGTGAGAACCCCACAATTATCTGTAAACAAAGCTTTGAGAAAAGTTGTTGCACTCTACGTTCTGCACATTATCAGTCTGGGTTTGCTCCCATTGAATCCGTTTGGGGAAAGGCGGGACATTCAGGAGATCTGTCCGAGCTGATTGGACAGAGTGACACCTAGTGCCTGCCTACCAAAGGTTGGTTTTAGCCAATCACGGTATCAAATTATAACATAAGCATTAGACATCACGAGAAACCACAAGAAGTTAAGCTAATCAAGATGCTTCTTGCTGTTCTTCTTTCAAAGAAGAAATTGTGGATTGTTACAAAACAGATGCGATAGCAGCAGCCATGCGTGCGTCTTTCTGCGCTGCCATGTTTATGTTGGTTCAGCTGTGGCCTCGGCAGCTCTTGCTTTCGTCGTACCGGTATGTCCCGCCTTAAACCACAGTGCTGCAATGTGATTGGCCCAAACCGTTTTTGGTTGGGACACAAAAGGTTGAATCCGGAGTGGTACAAGATGGATTCTCGTGTGTTTGTGAACGCACAAATACTGCGAGAATTCATCTTGCAGGCAAGGTTAGGGGTGTTGTCCTGCCTTAAACTTTGCCTTTACTTTTGAGTTTTTTGTAGGACATCTGTTTTAACAAGCCGTTTTGGCAGGCCTGACCTTTTCTTTCTGCTTGTGTAGAAAGGAGAGGAAAGCTGAGGCCATACAGGAGGCTGCAGCGGCCAAAATACTGCAGAAATGACCAGAAATCTTTACGTGTTTGACGATAATTGAGTGAGATTCCATGTTTGTTAGTGGATTCCAGGGGCGATTCTAGGATCTGATCTTTAGGGGTGCTCAGCCCCCAGTGTTGACTGTGATTCCTGGCATGAACAACATGCTTTCTGTTTTTAGTCCAGATGTAAGATTCTTAGAGTTGACACATTTTTTAGCTAAAGCTCGTCAAACAAGCTACAATATAGGCCCATCCAAAAGCAGCGACAAACAGATTGAAATGTTTTCACTCGATAAAACCTTGTGCATTTGTAAAACCTGCATGATGGAAACAGTTAGACTAGCTATATTGATAAAAGTGAGGAATCATTTCCCTAAAGACACAAAACTAAGTTAGCTTTCTTGAAATTCAATTTTTCTTCTTCTTTTCTTAACAGAGCAAAACATGGTAGCCCACAAAAACCTTTTGCTGTGCAGTGTTTGTCAGCTGGCTGAAAAAAGGGCTGATACTACTACACTTTCCTTATTATCGTATTGCTTTGCTAACAAGAGAGACAAATTTAGCAGTTTGGATATATACCCAGTAGAGGAGAAGCATATATATATATATATATATATATATATATATATATATATATATATATATATATATATATATATATATATATATATATATATATATATATATATATATATATATATATATATATACACACCATTAGATATGCACTCACATATAAGACATAAGCCTGCCATATATTATGGTCATGACCAGTCCATGTCTTCTGTCAAGCAAATTGCTAATAAGTTAATAAATCCCTACACATTTTCTTTTATGAATTTGCATACTGAACTTTGTCTTTTTTAAAACTCAGATTAAGAGAAATAGTTTCCTTATTAGGAAAAAAAAACATACATTTCTGATTTAACTTTTCAGACAGGCGTTCTGAATCCACGACTGCATCTACTAAGCTCATGTTTAAGAAACAATTAATTAGAACAGCTGAATGACACACTCTAGATGCTGTTTGGTAATGTTTAAAGCATCACCGGATCTGATGACTGTCCAATTGGGACTTTTTTTCCATTTGAACTACCAGCAACAGAGACAGACGGTAAATATGTGCCTATTAAACCAAATACAGTCACAATATGTCTGTTTTCTATCCTGTATTTTCTTTTGAAGATATATAAATGCACAGAGATAAACCCAACCCTTATTTTTTTATCTAAGATACTTTCTCTGCTTGAGCACCCCTAAAAATGGCCTAAATACACCACTGGTGGATTCCAATTTGCTATGTTGCATCCCGCAGGATTGAATTTACCAATCTTGTTCGATACTCGTCCGATTAAACCAGTAAAAAACCTTTGGACTACAAATGCAACAAAGCATTACCTGTAGTGCATAAAACACACGCAGTCAGACTGGAGCAATGCCCGCATCATGCTGTGGGACTACTTTACTCCAGGTAGTTGTTGTTTTCCCCCAGTATATAAACAGATTTAATCTGGTTCATCCAAAACCTTAAGCTCCTTGCTAGGTTCCATTGTGCTGGTGAAGATTCTCAGTCACCCAGGTCATGGTCATTACAAAAAAAAGTAAAAAACAAAACAACTGGACTTGTTTTCCGTAGTTTGAAGACGTTTTGCTTCCTATCCAGGAAGCTTTCTCAATTCAAAAAGTCTAGAGTAATGTGGAGTATCAAGTTGCCCCTAAATTGGAACCTAAGGTTGGTTTTAAAAACCAACCTTAAACAGAGGAGGAGGCCTTAGGTTCCAACTCTCAAAAATTTACAATCCAGCTATAGGGTTCATTCCGGCCAATCATCACCTCAATTCTCACCCTCATATGGGTGATCAAAACATCGCTCCTTTAACCCAGGCCAATAACAACCCTAATGACTCCTCGTTACAGAGGAGTGGACCAGTTTCGGTCCAATCTGCTGGCTTAATGACTTTAACGACCGACCATTACTAAGGGGTGGACCTTTTTCTGTTTCGGTTGTATTTCCATGTTATCTAAGCCATTACAAGGCCTTTGTTAGGCAGTAGTATAAAGCTTGATGCTCCACATTACTCCAGACTTTTTTGATTGAGAAAGCTTCCTGGAAAGGAAGCGAAACGTCTTCAAACTACAGAAAACAAGTCCAGTTGTTTTGTTTTTTTACTTTTTTTTTGAATAGGTTCCCTGGTGTTTAACCATGCATCTAAACGTATTAAGGCAAAAATGTATTGCTTATGTCAACATGTCTCTTTTCCTGTCTGACTCGTGACTTTCCCGTCAAATCGCTGCGTATTTCTGACCAAGATAGGCCAGAAGTCTACCTTGGTCAGAACTACGCAGAAACAGTAGTAACATAGAACCGACCCCGGTCTGCCCAGCACCTTTCACTTCAACCGGACGTAATTGCTACAATGCGTTTTTCCGTCGGATCAGACGTTAATTCGGATCTGGAGTGTTTCGGCTCTTATTCCGCACAATCATTTCACTGCAGGATGGTATTTTTCTTTCCTACAGCAGAGTTTGTTGTGCAGATCCTATGTGACATTATTCAGACTCATTTATTATGGTCTAATTTGGGGAAAAAAAGCATCTCAGCACTTTCCATCTTTTATAAAAATGGCCAAGTACATTTATTGAAAGTGAGCTCAGTCAATATTTCTTGTAATCTAATTTATTAATACGGCGTAGCTCCTTGTTCTGGACTGTAATCAGCTTATACAATACATTTCTAGTAAAGTGTCTCCTTATGAGTCTCTCTCCCTTTCGTTTCTTGTTTTTTAACTGGACCTCAGGACTTTGTATGTATATTCAACTCAGTTTCCAGAGCCTCTGCATCACTGTCACATCCCAACTTCACGTTGTTGCGAACGAACTTCAACTCTCAGCTTTCTCTCAGATTGTCTCATCCTGGCTGCTTGGAGAAAATCTACTGAAACCTGGTAATTAAGTTATGATTGATGGATTAGAGGGCGGAGGGACCCAGATTGCAGCTCTTTAGAAGCAGGAAAACTGAGGAATACGTCAGTGAGAGCAAACTCACAATAACATCATTAGACAGCTAAATTACAAAAAGGAAAATGAGCACAACTTGCTCTTTTGTTTCTGGAAGGGTTCTCAGTAATTTGTCAAACCAAACCCAAGTCCCTTAAGAGATTTAGCTTTATTCAGCCGAGTAAAAAAAAAAAAAAAAAACAGAAAAAAAGGAATCGATAGCAATGTTCTCACTAACAAAAGCACACGCAGCCCTGATGGAAACGTGTGAAAGCGCGTCGCTTGTTGTGATACACCAATCAGCTAAAACATTAAGCCCACCTGCCTTGGGTTGTGTATGCCGCCCTGAGGCAGGAGCTGCAGCCCGGTGAGGCGTGCTCACAGGAACAATAGTGCAGCTTGTTCCGCCACGGCAGGCGTAGGAACTGCCATCTTGGGAGTTCGGCTGCGAGCTGTGACTGAATTTATGTCTTTCTTTTGGGCGCATTAGAACCTCTTTGCTACATTACATTCTTCCTACGTTTCAGACCAAAAATCTTTTCTGCAAACAAATGAAACCCCCTTGGACTTTGACGGCGACAACAAGCCCTCCCCAAGGCTCGGTTATAGAAACGAGTATAATTACAAATGTTATGGTTAGCATTGAAACCACAATTAGTTAAAATAATTGCTTTTGGGAGTTAGAAAAAAAAAGTATTTGTTTTAGTTGAGGAATAGCGAATTGCATTGAAGAAAAGGAGAAAAAAAACATTAAAATGTCAACATTACAGAATAAACAAATCTACAAAATAAATTACTTAGAAATAAGAAAAAGTAGTGACTGATAATATGATAAAGGAGCCATGACAACAAATGTAATTTTTCTGAGGTTTTGGGGTTATAAGCAGGAAGCACATGCTGCTGAAGCCGCTGAACGCATCGGTCACTGCATTTTCTGGACCATAAGGAGCACTAAATATTCTTCCAAAGTGTGTAATATCACTCCTCCACGTCCACAGCTCTCTATCCGTCTCTCTCTGGAGGACAGAGTAGTTGGACTACACTGCCCTGTTTCTAACATAAGGCCAAAATAAACGTAACTTATATATTGCATTTTAACTTACTAGGTTTATTGTTTATCCGGGTGCTTAAAGGCTCCCATATACTTGGGCGTACTGTACGCTTACTGTGAGCTGCGCAGACGTTTTACCCTCCATGGTCGAGCGTACTTATGCTTACATTTATTGTGGCAAATTCTTACAATTCCCAGACTTTCTGCTAGTGGGACGAAGCGGCTGAACGGATGGTATAATATGTGATTAGCTAGCTGAGCACCTAGAGCCGTTTCTTTTCCAGCAGGCTCCCACCTGTCAGGGAGAATAGAGAGAGACTGTGATGCTGCGTCCTGGAGAACGCCTGCTTGGAGCAGCTCAGTGTATTAAGCTCAGTGTCACATAGAAAACAGTTCAATGTGAAAACTTCTGGGCTCCAAGAAGTCGTAAAAATGTAGCTCTGCACATAACTGTACATGCAAAGTGAGCTACACCCGAGTATGTGAGGGCCTTTACATGAATGCACTTTTAGTTTCGACATTACAGTCAGGCAGTCTTGTAGACAGCTCAGGGGTCCTATCAGTTAGTGACAGAGTGTACCGTAATGCTCCTAATATCCATTGACTGGAGCGGCTTTGTTGCTAACCAAAGTTGTACTTACACATTTTAACAGATTGTACCACATAAAATCAGTCAGTAAGCACAACGGTAATCATATATATCGTGCACCGGATTATAAGGTTTACCCTTAATTTGTTTTAGAAAATTGAAGGATTTGAAGTGCGTCTTATAGTCCGAAAAATACGGCACAAAAAAGGGGGAGCTGCTATGTCTGAGGAATAAAAAAAAAATGGATCATGTTTCCAGGACGAGTGTTTCCTGTGGGGGAATTCAAGTTGTGGTTTTTGAACAAAAGGATTAAAAGTAAAAACTTCTGCAAAACCTCTTACCGGTTTTACAAATATGGTTGAAGTCAACTAGGAAGAGCTGCGTATCATTCCCACAACCAACCTTTTTACTGAGGAGGGACGTTTGGCCTGACAAAACAACAAGCTGACGTTTTAAATGAACTGCAGCAGTTACATGTGCAGCAATATCGACTTCGTGAAATGGTTTATACAGTGACGTCATGGCACCTTTGAAATAAAAAAAACTAAACACCTACGAGCAGCAAATCCCTTCCTGGGTTTTGATCTGTCCTAAAATCCAAAAGTCTTCCTACAGAAATTAACTAAATCTGCTTTTCTTTGTAAAATGCTGCCTCTGCATCACTTCACCCCTTTTGCCATTTCAAACCTTTTACTTAGCCTTTTGTTTCCTATCCAATAAATGTACTTTCCTTTTGAGGTTGTTTAGCCTTAAAAATGTTTAATTTTGGCGATTTGTTGATTCTGCCTTTGGTGTGGATGCAGAAATTGAAGTGAGCTTTCAATTAAATAAATAATTGATAATTCACAGTTAATGATCTGAAACTTTTAAGTGTAACAAAAAAAGCTAAAGGAAATCATTACTCTACGTTCAATTAGAGACTAGAATATTTAATGAAATAATCAACACCTATTGCTCTAATTCAAAATAAATATCAGGATTGCTGCATGAAAATGTTTCGTTAACATTGTAGTTTGGGCTGTTTTTGGTGCGTAGGATATCACACGTTAAAATTGTTAATGTCAGAATAGATCCAGAAGGAAATTGGGCATAATACAGTGCGGCTCTAAAGTTAAATGGGTCCTTTATATTTATGTGTTAAAACCTCAGCGTTTTTGCTGACTGCATATGAAAAGCAAAAACATTTTTTACAACAAAGCATCTGTTGATCTAATTTATTGTCCATTAGGATAATTTAAAGTAAAAACACATACAACGTTTGGCACTTAAGGAGCTCCAACAGGCTCAGTTAATCCATCTGAGAGTTGCCGTTTCCAGAGAAAAATGTCTCTGCCGTCCCCGTACTCTCAGCCATGTAATTTATAAGTAGCCGAGCAGATGCAGGACACCATACTCTTGTCTGCACATTCTGTGTTTTTGCAAATATTTTATGCAGTTGCCTGAACCAGATTACATCAAGCGATTTGCCTGAATGTATCCCTTGCAGACACGGAATGAGCAATGAAGCGGCTCCTGCCTCAACGCTAACATGCAGATTTCCCTGAGCACCGCTCACAAATTAGAGCCGCTGAACGGCTGAGAAATTACACTTTGTTTCTACAGTCATGTTGCACTCTTGTTAAAGCTAAGCTCAAATTCTATAATAGCTGTGTCACGCAGAAATGAGGTTTTGTTTTGTGTTGAGGAGAAAAGTGGCGCCTGAAGTGATTACTGACTCAGCAAAGACCTGTCACTCAGTCGTTGGTTTAGATTCGCAAAGTAATGCTACAGGGATGCCAGGAAGAGGCAGAACAAAGCTTCACAGTGGCAAACCAACTGTGTTTCTCAAAGGGTATCTATTATCACAAGTTTACATCCATCAACGTGGGCAACAAGCTCATGATTTGGTTCCTTCTGTCCTATTCCTTACAGGCTGGCGGAGGGGCTGGTGTCTATCTCCATCTGTCCTTGGGCGAGAGGCAGGGTACACCACATACGCTTTACATGAATACAAAAACAAGGACTGGCTCCACAAGTTTTGATCTAACTCATACATACAGGTATAAATAAATATACACCCCTCTAGTATTTAAATAAATGTCCCTTAGCAAGAGAAGCCAGACATGTTTTGTAGCCATCAATAAGGTATTGTCAAATTTCTTGACCAAGTATTGTACCAGTCTCTCAGCAGAACTAGTTTCCTGGCCCAGAACCAGACGTTTCAGCATATTCCCAAACCTGCAACAGAGTTACTGTCTGGTCCATCCCAGAAGCTTGATGTTAGTCTGTTTTCATTGTGAATAAGAGCCCATCTATTGGCTCTTATTGGCCTTCGAGCCAATAAAAGCCAATAGGTTTTAGCCGAGGGTGGCTGTTAAGGGGTTAAATTGTAGCATTTTTAAGAAGCCGTGGCAAGACTTGGTTTCATTAAAAAAATCGCATTAATTAATGTCAGCTAGCAGGAGAATGCCTATATGTTTGCTTCAGTTCCAACAATAGCTCAAACTTTGGATTTTATCCCCCTCGTAAGATATGGCTTTGTTTGCATTTGGAAACTGGAGTTGATATTAACTCTTTATCGTCATAAAGCCGCCATATTACTTCTTCAGATACAACGAAACAACTGACAAGATGGACAAGGAAAGTTACCTGTGTAGCTAGCATAGCATTAGCGCTACGCACATCCGTCCTCTTTACCACAAGGGTTAGATTAACCAATGAATACAGAGTATTCCCCCAGAACCACAATCTTGAACCTCTTTTTTTGTTTCAGACACAGCAGCCGTCTTGTCAGAACAATGGACTGACTGAGGACAGACCTGAAATGGATATTAATAATTATCAATTAAGTGAGCACACCACTCATGAAAACAAATGATGCATCGTTTGTCTTTAAGTTATTTTAATTCAAAGGCATGAGCGTTTGAATGTCTCTGTCCCCCAACGCAGTCAGGAAACAGAGCAATGAGAAAAAAGAACACACTAACTTTTATACATTCTGGGTTAACGAAGAAAGGCGGGGTGCAGCCACTGGTACGATCCAGTTCTTATCTTAACTCAACTCCTCTCTGTGTCCTTGGATGTGGAAACACAATAATGAATCTGTGAGCATGGGAGCTTCTTTCACACGGGAAATATGCAGGTGCACCCAGAGAAGATATGATCAGAGTTACATACATCAATAAAAATTTTCACAACAGACCTCTGGGGAATCCTTTGTCTTTGTTGCTTAACACCTAGCTTCCTACACGCACGCTTTCTCACATGCTAGCTCTCAGACGGTAATTTGCAATCATAAATGTTAACCTAATGGTTATGAGTCCCTCAGTAATGTTTCATTCATTCATCGTTGTTGTATACATTCTTTGATAGCTGCTGCTTGAAAACAATTTAAATATAAACGGGCATCAGTCTTCACTGTGAGATTGACCTCTGTACAGCACTGCCTAGCTTCCAATTTATAAAATGTAATAATCTTAATAACAACAGTCTTTATGCACTTAATATTTGCTAATAATGAGACTAGATGTGATGGCGCTCTGCACATCTTAACGCTAACGTCTATAACAGGCATTTCTCCGCGGATTAGAAAACGTGCTTCCCAAGTAAATTTTCGAATTGGCGTAGTATATCTTAAAGTTTTATTGTAATTATATTTAACCCAAAAAGAAAAAAACAAATAAACAGTTATTATGAACAGAGTTTTGAATAAAAAAAAAAATCATCAGCCGATGTGAAATGAGCCTTATAACCTCATTTCACATCCCGTAAACAACTGAATGGTAGAGCTGGTGGCAAAGTGAACAGTTTTCTTTTTTTACTGCCTGAATTTTAGAAGATGATAATCTGACACAAAAGCACCAGCGTTATAGTGCTTGGTGGTTTCCAGGCAGAAAGATCAACTCTGCATAAATATTCACCTCCTCTTGGCAATTTTTCATGTTTTGTTGCCTCACAATCTGGAATTAAAACAGATGTTTGTTTAAGGGTTTGCACCATTTCATTTTCGGAACATGTCGACAACTTTGAAGATGTATTGTTCTTTTATTGTGAAGCAAAGAAATAAAATGGCACAAAATGACATAAAACTACAGCATCCATAACCTTTCACACCCTCTAAAGTCAGTACTTTGTCGAGCATTAAGCAGCAGTTCCAGCTGCAAGTAGCTTTGGATCAGTCTCTATGAGCTCACCACATCTGGCCGCTGGGATCTTTGCCCATTCCTCAAGGCTTAACTGCTCCAGCTCCTACATGCTGGATAGTTTTCTTTTGTGAACAGAAATGTTCAACTCCAGCTATGGCTTTCTCAAGTGGACTGAGGTCTGGACTTTGACTAGCCCATTCCAAGCACATTTAAATGTTTAACAGGAGGCTGCTGGAAAAGAAGAACCTCCGTCCCAGTCTCAGATCATAGGCAGACTGACATGTTCTTGGTCCAGAATATCCTATCTTTCACTTTACTTACCTGGACCAGTAGTCCCTGCTGCTGAAAACATCCCCACAGCCTGATGCTGCCACCCGCCATGTTGCACTGTGGGGATGGAGTTCTTCAGGTGATGGCAGGTGTTGGGTTTGGGCCAGAAAGCGTTTTTCCTTGGTGGCAAAAAACTTCAGTTTTAGTCTCATCTGACCAGAGCGCCTTTATCCAGACATTTGGGAGTTACCCACGTGCCCTTTTGGCAAATTTAGCATATGCCTTTTGGTTTGTAAGACCAAGGAAATGGGGCCATGGAGCGTACGGCTTGTTATGGTCACTACGGACATATCCTCCAGTCTCTGCAGTGGAGCTCTGCAGCAGAACCTGGAGGATCTTCATGGCCTTCATGGTAACATTCCTCTGCTTAGTGGTGCTGCAGCCTCTGGAGCCTTTCAGAGAAGGTGGTGTTTATCCTCACAGGTCATGTGACCATTAGATGCACACAGGTGGACTTCATTTCATCCCAACGATAGGACTTTTGAATGGAAATTGTTTCACCAAAACGTCTTAGGAGCTTCCTATCAAGGGGGTGGATACACACGAACACGGTAGTTTTCAGTTTTTAGTTGTTTAGATTTTTTTTTTTCACCAAAATTACACTTTTTTTTTTTTTTTTACCCAGCCATTACATAAGATAAGATCGGAAATGTAACGAAACAAGTAAAAAATCTGAGGGTTGAATAATTTTGCAAGCTCTGCAAATATCCATCATGTCTGATTGAGGGTCAACAGAGATGCTCAGCAAAGGATTGACAAATAACTCATTCTGATCGAAGCATCTGCAGAGAAAGTTGCTGGTGCAGCTCT
>NW_023396591.1:0-27500 GCF_011125445.2 Fundulus heteroclitus
ACAGGTGTGGAGGATTACTGAACCGGAGACTGGAGCTGAATGTAAGGTGGAAAGTGTCCGAGTCTGTGCATGGTGCAGCAGACAGGCTGAATCATGACAAACAGAGGCAGACGATTGCACTTCCAACTCCCCAGTGTTTCAAGCTCGGTCCTCCAACACATTTCAAAGAGATTACATCAGCATCATGATTCTGATGACCAAGTACTCTCACACTAAGCAATAGCTTGTAATGACCCAGGACAGTGGCGTTGGGCAGTGTTGTATAGTAATGAGGTAAAAATACTTCACTACTGTACTTAAGTATATTTTGGAGTACTTTATACTTTTCTCGAGTATAACATTTTTTGATAACTATTACTTTTACTTCACTATATTTCCAAACTTTATTGCATACTTTTACTCCGATACATTTTCAATGTTTGGTTTAGTTACTCGTTACAAAAAAAGTAACAGTCTGCTTTGTTCTGCTCCTTGTTCTCCTAGCTGCTGTAATTACAGAACCTCTGCTAGTATGAATTTTTACTTCAGTGTTCAGCCTGACACCAGAGCTCATGTTTATCAGCCTGTATGCTTATGCTGGACTTTTTGCAGACACAGCGCTACAGGTTGCCGTATCTCACTGATGGTTTCCAGCCCAAACCAGCATAAAACCTGCCCAAATCTCAAACTCTCTCATGTTAAAAGCACAGAACTATTAAACACATAAGAACATTCCATTAGCATGTTCTTATTGTGTTGAAGCAAAAAAAAATAAAATAAAAAAACTTTACGCCTAGGGGCTCGCACAAAATGTACAATCAGACAACCAAATAACACACAAGATCACTTTAACAATCATGATATGTCAACCTGAAAAAAAGAAACTTTTATCAATAGTTTCCCAACATGAGTTGTAAATCTACCTTAATATAAAATTAATTTATCTTACAGAATATAGCTCAAACATTTTTCTTTCACGGCCATGAAATATTTTTAAGTTGATCAGTAGAACTCAATCCCTCTTGGGCGTTTACACTGACCAAACACTTGATTAACCATTATTCTTTTCTTGTTTTATTATAACAATCAATATTATTCATTATAACTATTATTCATTGATGATGTCAAATTCGACTTATTTAAAAAATAAATTGATCAGTAAAATGAACTCCCCCCACCCCAACATAATTTTTAAAGTGTAGAGCACTGACCTTACTTGAAGAAGGAAAACTGAAAGTTTACAAAAAGGTTGTATTTTCTGTCTACACTTGGTCTAAATTTCTCCTAGATTTGGTTGTTTATATTATATTAAGTGAATTTGACTTTCAAAGTTTACCAAAATCTAAAAAATTTAGTTCAAACTGCATTTGCTTTGTTTTACTTTTTACTTATACTTTTCATTACATTACTTGAGTACATCTATTTACAGTAATTTTCACACGTAAGTACAGGATATTTCAGATACTTTAAGACTTTTAATCAAGTAACATTTCAGTCAGTGACTTGGACTTTTACCAAAGTCATATTTTGGAGAGGTAACTATACTTTTACTTGACTCCGAGATTTCAGTACTTTATATAACACTGGTGTTGGGTCATTGATTTGCATCTGACTTAGAATGTGCCGAAGAGGATGGGCCTCTATGTTCTTAAAAATGGCTGTGCACCAACTACAGCTTGCTCAGGTGTGAGCCACCAAAATTGACAAACTGCTGGATAGGTGTCAAAACATCTTCAGGAAGAACTGAACGAAAGCCCCGTTGCCTACGATTGAAGCCTGTTCGCCTTTGCGATGACCCGGCTAAGAATTTGCAAAGACACGTACACAGTGATCTGCGAAACACTGAACACACGTGTCTATGTTAGATACAGAAGTATATCATGATGACTCGTCCTTACTATTCCAATACATTGACTGACAAATCTCCACACTCATGACCCAATTGCTTAAACACACACATCAGATGTGCAAACACGAATGCTTTATTGTAGACACACCAATCAGGTTTGAGCACTATGAAAACAAAGCAGAGATGAGCAGGAGACCAGATGATGCAGGTAGATAAAGACCAGAACAGGCGATGTAGACCGGGGAACCACCAGAACGAGCAGAGCAAGCGGCTGGGAATCACGGAGAGAACAGGCAGAACTGCAGCACGCAGACACAGACACTTTTAACTGAAGAGTCGAGCTGGCTGAGCGCACAGGATCTGGAAATGGCAGAGCACATCACCCCAGACAGGACAAAAAGAGAAGAGACGTTCTGGCAGGGATGAGTTGGCTGAGGCAGGTATATGTAGGCTGGTGAAGAGGTGACCACCAGAGTTGAATGTAATTACTGGCAGCAGGAGGAGTTGATGTGGGCTAATTGACTGGGGCAGAGCTAACAGGATAGTGGCTGAGTGGTGACAGGCTGAAGAAAAGTCAAAAGGCAAAACAAACAAATACCAAAATCATGACAGGAATGACCCTGATGGAAGCTGGCCAACAGGTTCAGCCTAACTTGAGCCGCTACACTGTCGCAAGCATCATAAGCACATTTTGAAATGTAAATTGGTTAAAATTGGTTAGTACAGTCACTACACAAAGTTTTGTAGCACTGCCATACTCTACTGTAATGAGTAACACAAGACCATTCATGTAAAAATAATTAAATTGTTTCCTTACAAAATGTATAGACATCCAGCACCTTGGGGGACCGGAAGAATGTTCACTGCAATTACTCATTTTGTCAATATGGTGATTGCAACTAATTCCATAAGGCTAGGATAAATACAGCATTGCAAAATTGAGGATGATACCACCTTTCAAAGAATAAACAGTGTGAACATTTTTGTATTGCCCACAACAGAAGTAGAATGAAGCAAATCTACAGAGTCCAGTTTGAAATAAACAGTGAACATGTGAAACAACTGTGATATGAATATGTGCAAGTAAGCTATAGTATCATCGGTGCTGCATCTGGAAGTGCATTCTGTAATGGTGTGCTAGGGCCTGCTGTGCCGAATTTGTTTTGTCTTTTCCAGAGAGTGATGGAGGTAGAGGCAGATGTCATGGTTCATGAGCCGATTTTTGTAGATGGAGCAGGTTTCAGCCGCACTAAAACAAATAGACATGCCAGGAACATTATTTGATATTGTGCCATATTCAATGTTTCAGGACAACACAGTGGCAACATAACTCTGTGTGCAACTATTAGTCAGAATGGTGTTGTTCACCATCATGCAACACTAGGCTCATATAACACTGCCAACATTATTACAATCCTGGACATATTACATCACATGTTCCGTAATGTTTGGAGACCAAAGGAGATCAGGTATGTTTGGGACAATGTTAGATTCCATAGGGCTGCTTTGGTTCGCAGCTGGTTCACAGATCACCCACTCTTCACTGTTCAATACATCTCCCCATACTCTCTTTTCTTGAACCCTATTGAAGAGTTCGTCTCTGCCTGGCACTGGAAGGTCTATGACTGTCATCCCCATCAATGAATAGCCTTTTTACAGACAATGAAGGAGGCATATGAGGATATTACCCAGGTGTCATGTCAGGCCTGGTTACGACACCCTAGGAAGTATTTTTTCCCAGTGCCTTGGACTTGAAGACATTGCATGTGATGTAGACGAAATCTTATGGCCGGACCAAGAGGGACGATTTGATGTAGACTGAGAATTTCTCTCTTTCTCTCTCTCTCTCTCTCTCTCTTTCTCTCTCTCTCTCTCTCTCTCTCTGTGAAATTATGCAATATAAAAACACTTGTGTTTGTTTTGATGTGTTTACAGTAAATACAGTACAAACTTTGATTAGAAATACTTGTTGAATTACTGGATTAGAATTTTCTCTGCCCAAATAGATCCTCTTACTGTACTTTTGTTCTGATAAACAGTTGATGACCAGTGAGTTGTGTGGCGGGAACAATAAACAGAGAACACCAGAGGACTGGTTGAACTGGTGCATGTCGGCATTGGACAGGGCTCCAGTTTCAATGCCATATTTTTTAGGCAGTGGGAAAATACCAAATTTGTAGACATAATTAGAGACAGCATCTCTTCTTGGGGAATCTAGGGGTGTATTCATACCAGGAATGTCCTTTAATTCCTTAATCTTTGTTCCGAACCAAAAACGGACGTTATTTATTTTGTCTTTTTGGTGTGGTTTGTTTTCACATTGTAGTTTTTGCAAGTGAACTATAACTTGTAACAAAGCCATGTGTATGAAAATTGTTGCTGCCATTGGGTAGAAATGACTAAGGGAAAACAGACCCAGATATGTAGGAAAACTGTTATGGAAATCCTGTGTTTAGTACCTCTGTGCTGTTTTTCCAGCTGCTAAATCATTGTGAATTTCAAGAGCAACAACACAGGTTTTCAAACATTTTATTTCTGATTTTGGAATGACATTGGAGAAGCCACGGCATGCTGGCAGTAGCAATGCCAAACAACATGTATGTTTCAGCTCTACCTCACAAAGAGACATATGTTTTCTGTGGTTGGGTGCGATCGATGCTGTTTGGTATTCACACCAGAAGCTAACCGCACCAGAGTCCGTTTGGAAGACCATTTCAACGATGGGTCTCAGATCCGTTGTCTCGGTCTGGAACAGGGTTCACTTGAATGTATTCACACCTGCACAAACAGTTCGGACAAAGTAGGGTTATAAACTCTTGTCATTTAAAGCTGGCAAAATGTGCCAGGTGTGAACAAAACCCGATTACAGATTCGTTTTAGCAGGAACTCAAGTAAGAAAAATGTCCAGCCTTTTCAGCAACTTGTCTTATTTTCAGCTGGGGACAGTTGCCAGCTACTCAAACACCAGACTGAAGAAACCTTGGACCCAAAGTAAAATACAAAAAGTCTTTTAACCAGGCAAGAAGATAAAAAAGAGAGCTACTGCACGGCATAGATTTTTAATTGTGTGATGTTACAGGGATTCTACCGACGACTCATTCTTCCTAGGTGGTGTCATAAAAATGGGTTAATGCTATACATTGTGGGACTCAGAGTTTTTTAACTCTTTAATTCTATTGTGCTGTTTAGTTCTTTTCATTCCTTTAGGCTTTAGGATGGAGGACATTTGTCTATTCTTTTGTCCATGCAAACATTGTTGTCATGACCGACTTACTGTAGGTACATTTAGCATGAAAAAGATGGGATTTGCATTTTCTTTAGAAATCAATGATGTGTGTATTTTTCTAAAACAACAAACACTGACATGTAGGACAAGCCTGTGACCAGCAAGCCTTACAACTGCCTTTTCCCCCCACAGTTTTATTTTATAAAAGAAAAAAAAAACATTATATATGTTTATATGATAGTTTAAGCCAAAACTGACTTGTGTGGAAAGTTCGTTGAGACATAGATTTTTGTTGTTGTCTCTTTGCGTATTTAGTCATCTAACTTGGACATATAAACTACTCAGGGGCACAAATTATATAAATATATAGATCCAGTCTAAATATTTGCTGAATCAAGCATTTGTAGTATCACTACTGTATGAGAGTGTACTGTCTTGTAAAAACATTTTTAGTATGAGGAGTTGTATTGGTCTTCCTGTAGCCATACTGATATGTTTTACAGCAGTAGGATTTTGTAGTATGAGTATTTTCTGTCAGTTGCAGCTTCAGTACTATAAATATGTTTACGGCTTTATTACAGTTTTCATTTACAGCACTTTTACCTGAAATTATATTACTGTGGTATTTTAAATTACAATACCTATAATGTATATGTTTTATTTAATTACTGTTTTATTATTTTTTTAATGATTACTAATCATTACTGAATATAATAACAATTTTGCTGTCAATAAGTACAATTTAAATTTGTTTGGCTTAAAGCAGATAACAACCACCAACAGGCAACATGTTTCTATCCAATAGTATTGAGATCTAACAATAAATTAAAATAGATTAATTACATTTTAACTCAAACCACTACAAATTTTTAGTTGTGTGATGTTACAGGGATTTTACCGACGACTCATCCTTCCTGGGAGGTGTCATGAAAATGGGTTAATGCTATACATTGTGGGACTCAGGGTTTTTAACTCTTTAATTCTATTGTGCTGTTTAGTTCTTTTCATTCCTCCCATGGCTGGGAACAACTCATGAGAGAATCAAGACTCCCAACAAGATCCACTCAATCATGAGGCTGCTCAGTTAACAGAAAAGTCTGTCTTTCTAATGATATCCTCTCTTTTTGTAGGCTTCAGGCTTTAGGATGGAGCACATTTGTCTATTCTTTTGTCCATGCAAACATTGTTGTCATGACCGACTGACTGTAGGTACATTTAGCATTAAAAAGATGGGATTTGCATTTTCTTTAGAAATCAATGATGTGTGTATTTTTCTAAAACAACAAACACTGATATGTAGGGCAAGGCTGTGACCAGCAAGCCTTACAACTGCTTTTCCCCCCACAGTTTTATTTTATAAAAAAAAAAAAAAAAAAAAAAAAAAAAAATGATATATGTTTATATGATAGTTTAAGCCAAAACTGACTTGTGTGGAAAATTTGTTGAGACATAGCTTTTTTTTTGTTTCTTTGCGTATCTAACTTGGACATATGAACTATTCAGGGGCAAAAAATTTATAAATATATAGATCCAGTCTAAATATTTGCTGAATCAAGCATTTGTAGTATCACTACTGTATGAGAGTGTACTGTCTCGTAAAAACATTTTTAGTATGAGAAGTTCTTCCTGTAGCCATACTGATATGTTTTACAGCAGTAGGATTTTGTAGAGTATTTTCTGTCAGTTACAGCTTCAGTACTATAAATATGTTTACGGCTTCATTACAGTTTTCATTTACAGCACTTTTTCCTGAAATTTTATTACTGTGGTATTTTAAATTACAATATCTATACTGTGTATGTTTTATTTAATAACTGTTTTATTTTTTTAATGAATACTAAACATTACTGAATATAATAACAATTTTGCTGTCAATAAGTAACATTTTTACTTACTTGGTTTAAAGCAGATAACAACCACCAACAGGCAACATGTTTCTATCCAATAGTATTGAGATCTAACATTAAATTTGTCATGTTTTTTAGCGCTTTAGCCCACATGCAGAAAGTATTAGGGAGACCAGCACTCAGTTTAAGAGTTTTTATTAAAGGAACAGAGCAAATACACGGAGCTATGACTGGACGCCGGGATCGAGGCCTGAACGTCTGGGCAGGGTTGACTCTAAAGGAAGGAGACCAAATGAGAAGATGACGAGAACAGTGAATTGTGGATAATGCGTGGCTTACCCTTAGTCGGTGAGTGTCGGACTGGGGAGGTTATGGTCAAGGTACTACTGTCTACTCTGATGTGTGGGTGGTGATTGGAGGGCGGCAGATGGAGTCTGGCGAGGAACCCGAGGAAACTACCGCAGGCTGAAGAGACAGATGGAGTGACCAGAGGGCTGAGCAGGCGAGCGTCCGCGGGTATCCGGGAAGGGGGTCTCACTCCGGCTGGGTATTTGCCAACTAGTTTGAGGAGGAGAGCCAGCGTGAAAAACTGAGCAAAGGAATCCACGGATTACTCTTCAAAAAAATCTCCGAAACAGGTATGTGCATCCAAGCACGCAAAACTGTATCAAAAACAGGAAAAAACAGAAGTAAATCCAATGTAGCGAGAAAACCAGAACGGACTCACGAATAGGTATCCAGGACTTGGTCGGCCTTGTCGTACCATGACTGGTTAAGGCTCCGGCTTCTTTCATCTGTCACAGCTCTGCTTAAGAAGGCCGCAGATCTGCTCCCGATGAGCCACAGGTGTGGGGCACGCCCCCACAATCACCAACACCACCTGTGAGAAAGACTCAGAACCAGAGCAGTCAGACAGCACACCGGCACTGTCGAAGGCGTACTGTCGAAGGGTTGATGATCCTATCAATCTCATATGGTCAGGAGAAACGAGGAGCCAGCTTTTTAGCAGACGCGTCCGAGAGAACATCCCTGGAGGAGAGCCAAACCTTCTGACCGGGGCAGTAAGAGGGAGCAGGTCGGCGACGACGGTCGGCGAATCTCTTACTCTGCTCTGCGGCGCGTGTGAGAGCAGTGATGGTGGCTTTCCAGGTCTCTTGGCATTGAGCAAAGTATTGTTAACGAAGGTAAAAGGGATGGAGAGTTTGTCGGTGGAAAGTAGTGGAGGTTGATATCCCAATGTTATTTCAAAAGGTGAAAAACCAGTAGATGCAGACTTATGGGAGTTAAGGTCGTATTCTACCCAAGGCAAAAACTTATTCCAGTCTGTGGGCGAAGATGAAGTCAGGCAACGGAGAGTTGTTTCTAATTGCTGGTTCATGCGTTCAGTCTGGCTGTTAGTCTGTGGGTGATAACCTGAAGTAAGAGTATAACGGGCACAGAGAGTAGAGCAGAAATGTCGCCAAACCTGGGAGATGAACTGAGGGCACCGGTCAGACAGGATCTCCGCCAGAATTCCATGCAGCCTGAACACATGCCTGATGAGGAGGTGGGCAGTCTGATGGGAGTTGGGTAGCTTACGGACAGGAATGAGATGGCAGGCTTTCGAGAAACGGTCTACTACGGTTAGTATGGTGGTCATACCTTGAGAGGTAGGTAACCCTGTAACGAAGTCCACAGCAATGTGAGACCAGGGTCTCTTGGGAATAGGTAGAGGCTGAAGTAGTCCAGAGGGTGGTTGATGGGACGCCTTACTCCGCGCACAGACAGGACAAGCTAATACATAGTCTCTAATGTCTTTAGTCCATGAAGGCCAACAAAAATGCCTGGATTCTTGGGACTGGGTGCGAAAAATACCTGGATGTGCAGACAGTTTAGAGTCATGGCACCATTGTAACACCTCTGGACGAACAGACCTGGGCACATATCTCAACCCTGTAGTACCGTTTCTGGGATCAGGGTCCAGGAGCAGGGCTTGACGAATCCTGTCCTCCAAATCCCATTGCAGACCCCCAATGGAACAGGTGGCGGGAACGATCCTCTTGGGAACATTGTCTTCTTCTTGGGCAGAGAACTGACGAGAAAGAGCATCCGGCTTGATATTTCGGGATCCCGGTCTGAAAGTAATGGTAAGGTTGAATCGGGAGAAAAATAGTGACCAGCGGGCCTGACGGGAATTGAGGCGGCGAGCGGACTGCAGGTAAGCGAGATTCTTGTGGTCAGTCCAAACTATAATGGGTTGCTCGGATCCCTCAAGCCAGTGCCGCCACTCCTCTAGCGCTAACTTAATAGCTAGGAGCTCTCTATCCCCTACATCATAGTTACGTTCTGCAGGAGAAAGGCGTCTAGAGAGGAACGCACAGGGATGCAACTTATTATCAGCAGTGGCCGATTGGGAGAGGACAGCTCCTACACCAGTATCAGAGGCATCTATCTCAAGAATAAATTGTTTGTGAGGGTCAGGGTGTATGAGAATGGGAGCCAGGGAGAACTGGGACTTGAGTCTATTAAACGCTTCCTCAGCCTCTGGCCCCCATCTAAACGGAATCTTAGTGGATGTGAGAGCGTGCAGGGGTGTAGCTATTTGACTATTGCCTCTAATGAAACGTCGGTAGAAGTTAGCGAAACCTAAGAATCTCTGGAGCTGCTTGCGGTTCTCAGGAGTCGGCCACTCCACAACAGCCCTAACTTTCTCAGGGTCGGACTTAACTTGTCCTCCTTCTAATATAAGCCCTAGGAAAGAGATGGAGGACTGATGAAATTCGCACTTCTTGGCTTTAACAAAGAGGCGATTCTCTAGCAATCTTTGGAGAACCAAGCGTACATGCTTCTTGTGTTCTTTCAGCATACTGGAATAAATCAAGATGTCATCTAGATACACGAATACAAAGATGTTCAAAAAATCTCTTAACACGTCGTTAACTAGTGCCTTAAAAACTGCAGGGGCGTTACATAATCCAAAAGGCATGACTAGGTATTCAAAATGGCCGAGAGGTGTCTTGAAAGCAGTCTTCCATTCGTCTCCTTGACGCACCCGAACTAAGTGGTAAGGGTTGCGTAAGTCGAGTTTAGAAAATATGGATGCATATTGGACTGGTTCGAGTGCAGAAGACAGGAGGGGAAGGGGATACTTGTTTTTAACAGTAATTTGATTGAGTCCTCTATAATCAATGCATGGCCTGAGTGAACCGTCCTTCTTGCCTACGAAGAAGAAACCAGCACCAAGCAGGGAGGAGGAAGGTTGAATCAACCCCGCCGACAGCTACTCGCTGATGTACTCCTCGAGCGCTTGACGTTCAGACCTCGAGATGTTATAGAGGTGACTGGTCAGCAGGGGAGCACCCTGTAACAATTCGATGGCACAGTCATAAGGGCGATGGGGTGGCAAAGAGCTAGCCCGACTCTTACTAAAAACCTGACGTAAATCGTGATAGTCCTCGGGAACCTGTGAGAGATCAATCTGATCCTCAGACTGGGGTCTAGAAATGGATAAATGTGAAACCGGACGGGCTGAGTGTAAACAACGGGTGTGGCAAGCCGGTGACCAAGCTTCTATTCTGGATTCAGTCCAATCAATGTGAGGGTTGTGAACAACTAACCATGCTAGTCCTAATACAACAAGGGAACGTCTAACCGGGAAAACGTAAAAAGATAACTTCTCACGATGGTTACCGGAAATGATTACCTCGAGGAGTCTGGTACGGTGTGTGATCTTGGTCAGCCCCTGACCGTCTAAGGCTGAAACTTCAAGGGGATCAGGCAATCTTTCTGTGGGGATATGAAGTTGGTTAACTAGTCTTTAATCAATCAGGTTAAAATCAGAACCCGAATCCACCAAAGCTAACATCTACAAACTGTCCCTGCCCGTCCTCAAGGACAGTGGTAAACAAAGCCGTGACCTAACCTGATCGCTTTCTTCCTTATGGGGAACTGAAATCTTAACGTCCGCCACTTTCCCCATTACAACCGGCGGACTCGCTCTTTTGGCCGTGCGGGACTTTCTTTACAGTTTTTATTGGTTGCTTTGACCTGTTTAAAGAAACTGGCAACCTCTCAGTTTTCAGCATCACCATCTCTGCAGAGCAAAAGACACCTCTTGCAAATGAGTTAACCCATTTTCATTGGTTTAACACATTTTCCCCACCCTTTTGCAAAACAGTTAACACAGATGTCATTCATGCAGTCCAACCTCCATTGCTTTAGCTGTGGTGGCAAAACAGAAACCATATGTTCCAAGTTCTTAGAAACTTCTTGATTGGAATGAAATCACTGAAGCACCTGATTGACACTTCTTTACACAATTTTTCAAATTGCAGTCAGTTTGCAGGCTTTACGTAAAAGGTGCCATGTTGTGTATTGTTCTTTGCAAGCATGAATGGTCTACGTAAGGCAGATGAGAGTCAGAGTAAGAGGTAGATGGTTCAGGGGTAGAAGATTATGAGGAAGAGGAATCCATGTGTGAGGTGGCGGTGTAGCTGCAGGGCTGAAGTTACAGATGAAATTTGGGCAACTATGATTGATCATGTTGTAAATCATGGCCTTTCACTTAGAGGGGCGGGACAAAGAGTCCAAACTTCTTTCAATAGAAACAAGGTTGCATCCATGGTAAGAGTTTTTCGACGGGAGAACAGGTATTGCTGCTATACAGTTTATACATCTGTGTCTATTCCTATAGAGGAGTTCTTCAGTGCATGGAGATGGAACATATATGATCACCGCCCCTATGAGCAGATCCCCTTACTCAGTGCAACGACTGCTGCAGCCCATGATATAGATGCAGAGGCATGTCAAGGATGGATCAGGCATGCAAGAAGATTTTTCCCTAGGTGCATTGCAAGGGGAAATAGTGAGTGTGATGTACATGAGGTCATTTGGCCTATTCGTCAGGACAGAATGGACTAGATCAGGGGTTCTTAACCTTTTCGACCTTGAGGCCCAATTTTTAAAGTACAAAGTGGCCCGGGGCCCATTAAATATTAACACTGTACAGTTTGATTTGTATTGAATAATAAACCAAATCCACTTTTTGTTTAACAAGCAAAAAATTGTCTAATAAAATGACATGATAAAAGGGGATCATCACAAAAACTTTTATTAAACGTTTATATAAACCTGCACACACACATCAAGACACCGAACAGGCTTATAATTCCTGGACCAAATCAAGCTGTGCTAATAAAAAAAATTTAAGGATCAATTCAGGCTGTTTAATCATATTAAAAAAGACCAATAGTAGGAGTTTTACTTTAAATTAATACAATAAATACAATACAATATTATATATATATATATATATATATATATATAAATAAATCATGAAATCAATAAAAAGGGGGTGATCAAATAAATGCATTCAAATAATATAAATCTATAAATATAAATAAACTAAATGAAATTAAAGTGCAAATGAAACTATAGCCTTATAATCTGCAAAGCCATTGTAAAATTGCTTCAGCAGTCTCCATTTTTGCATGGCAGAACCAGAAGAACCTTTATATCTGTGACAAATGAACAATGACACAAATAATAACAACAATTAACAACAATAATACAACTCCCTTTTATCTTCACCTCTTAATGAGACACTTGGGCCTGCCTCTGAGACATAATCAGATCCAGTCTGGGTGGAATGGGAGAAAGGCTCACTCTCAGAGTAGCCTCCAGAGTTGCTCTGAGTCTGTTTCGGGCTTTGGTCTTAGTTGTGGCCACGATGGAGAATCCTGATTCACACAGGTACGTAGTTGTGAATGGGAGAAGGAGTTTCACAGCCCTCAGTGCAAGACATGGGTACTCCTTTGAGACAGCAATCCAGAAGGAGCCCAGGTCCAGTTTGCCCCACTGCAGCTTTAAAGTGCTGTCAGTAGAAACATCCAGAAGCTGGGATTCCAGGTGTGAGGGCAAAGCAACATCATTTAAAGTGGAATCCACTGAAAATGGGTCCAAAATCCACATGTTTCCCTCTCTGGGATCCTCAGGAAAGTAGTCACCAAATGTATTTGCCAGTTGGGAGAGGTGCTGGGAGACTGAGTCACTGATCTTCACCTGAGGGGAGTTTTCCAAAATGTCAGACAAAAGTGGAAACATGTCCATCCTCTTTTCCTGGGCCCTCTTGGTCCACAAAGCAAGTTTCCTCTTGAAAGCTTCAACTTTGTCTGCAACACAAAATATGTTGCTGTTTCTTCCTTGAAGTGAGGTGTTCAGTTGGTTCAGTAGTGAAAAAATGTCACAGAGGTAGGCAAGTTTTGCTGTGAACATTGTGTCAGCATAGTAATGTGCAAGATGAGATTTTTTCTCAGTGAGAAAAGAGAACACCTCATTCCTCAGTTCAAACAAACGATTGAGGACCAGTCCTCTCGAGAGCCATCTCACTTCACTGTGATATAGCAGCTGGACATGATCTGCTTCTATGTCCTCACAAAGCTTAGCAAAACATCTGGAGTTCACAGCATTGCTTTTAATAAAGTTTATGGTTTTCACACTTACATCCATCACCTGGTGGAGATCTGGTGACATCTGTTTTGCTGCAAGGCTTTCACGGTGGAGAAAACAGTGTGTCCATTTTGCTTCTGGTGCACGACCAAGTATCTGTGTAATGACACCATGATGCTTGCCAGTCATTGATGCTGCACCATCACTGCACACCCCGACACAGTTCTGCCAGTCCAGGCCGTTCTCTGTGAAGTAGTTATCCATGCAGCGGAAACATTCCTGAGCCGTAGTTCGTGTTGGTAGCTCTCCACAAAACAGTATGTCTTCGTGCAAACTACTGTCCCAGCGATAGCGAACAAAAACTAGCAGCAGTGCAGCATTCGTGACATCCGTGGACTCGTCTAATTGCAAAGAAAAAAAAGGACTACTTTTTATTCTTTCTGTAAGTTGATGCTGTATGTCTGAGGCCATGTCCGCGATATGATGACTCACAGTGTCGTTAGAGAGTGGGATGGTCAGCAGCTTTTTTGCGGCGGCCTCTCCGATTAGCTCACAGCACATATCAACAGCGGCAGGCAGAATCAACTCCTCTGCTATGGTGAATGCTTTCTTACTCTGTGCCACACGTCTGGCTACGAGGTAGCTGGCTTTCAATGCACATTTAGAGTTGCTTGTCAGTGACACGACAGACCTTTTCTGCATCTGCAGCCCAATTTCCTTCCTCCTAAAATATTCCACCGGCTTTCCCACGAGCATCGGGTGCTTGGTCTCTAGATGCCGCTGTAGTTTTGAGGGCTTGAGAGCTTTGTTGGACAGCATTAGCCCACACTCCACACACTGGGCTTTTGGCACTGCCTCGGTTCCTCCATTTACGAAACCGTATTTAATGAAGTCGAGATTGTATTTCCGCAAAAACTTTGTCTTTTGGGTGGGGGTGTCGGCCGGAACGTTCGTCTTCATTTTTTCTTTTTAAAAACTTATCCATTTTTGCGAGAAGGGTAATCCAATGTAAACGTCCGCTAGCTCTCACCTTTTACTACTGTGAGCTAACTTTTAGCTAACGGATGAAGTATTTTTAGAAGCCTCCGACCCTGCGGTGGCGCTGTCAAAAAACCTAGGGTCCTGAGAGTGCCGTCCTGAGAATGCTGCCTCCGACCCTGCAGGTTCATACTATAGGGTAGTTCACACGTGACGTCACGCGTGACGTCAGCGGTACATCCGGGCACTGTGGTTGGCAAAAAACAGAGCTTCTCTCGTCTACTACGTGACAAAACGGGTGATTTACAGCGTGCTCTTAGTTAGTTTATTTTTGGAATCTAAACAATGCCTTCGACTTGTTGTGCTCCCGGTTGCACAGAGAGGCATTCCAAATCGTTGGATGTACGTTTCTGTCGTTTACCGAAGGAGGAAGGTCGAATAAAGAAATGGATATTTTCAATGAAAAGACCGCAGACAGACACTCCCAATGGACTGGGGGAGCCATCATTCTACGAGAGAATTTGCAGTCTACACTTCATCTCCGGTAAATACAACTTAATTCTGCTCTAGTCATTGTTCTACTTAAATAGCGGCGGAGGGGAGGTGGCGATCGCTACACGGGCCGGAGAAGCGGCTGCTGCTGCTGTATGCTGTAGCTGCCGCTGTCTGAAGAAGCAGCAGCATCGGCTGCTGCCGCTCCTCCGGCCCGTGTACCCATTTAACAAGACAAAAGCACTTAAATAATCCGTAGTGAAAAATGTTTTTTTTTAAAACCTACCGGGCCTCTGCTGAGACGGGGCCTGTGTCCGATGCTGCTTTCTGCTGTTACACAAACGTGTCTGAACATCCATCCATCCATTTTCTGACCCTCTTAATCCCTCATGGCGTCGCGGCCATTTGCTGGAGCCTTTTTCCCGATATAAAATAATTGCAGCCTTCCAGTGGTTTCATGCTTTCGTGCTCTCTTGTCCGTACTGGCCTGCGTGTTTACAAAGCAGCTGTGTCGCGGTAAGATACCCTTGGCCAGCATTTCACAGACTCGCTCCGTCCCTTCAGGCTTTTGCTGTGTGGATCTGGCAATCTGACACCATCAACCATCAACTTACTCTTAAAACGATCTTGTGATACGTTATCTAAAGAAGAAAAATACGTGGAGAACTCGTCAGTTTCTCTGTTTGCGTCCGCCATTGTGTTCGCCTTTTGCCAAACAGTCTGGCGCGCATGCGCGAAAAACCCACATCAAAACAATAACAATGAACTGGTCTATTGATTTTTGCTGCGAAGTAGACAGTCTAATTCTCTGTGTATTGGCGCTTTTTAAACAACTGAGTGATGCATTACCGCCACCACATGGTCGAAAGCTGCACACAGTCCCACGGCCCTTGCGGCCCACAGGTGCAAAACTGAAATATTTTTGCGGACCACAAGGGGGCGCTGGCGGCCCAACTTTGGGCCGCGGCCCTATGGTTAAGAATCACTGGACTAGATGGAACAAACAGCCCTAGTATTTTCTGTTGGAATCTTTATTTTTTTGGAATATTTAATTTGTTTATCTGGAAAAAAAGAATGAAGAACCAATCAAATTTGCATCACAACATATTTGCTTCTGGATCCATTTTTTGCAAAATGGCAAATTTGATTACAAATGACACTGACATGTAAGCTGCGTACAGTCATTGGCTACAATGACCAGCAATGCTGCACTGATTCACATTGAGAGTGGTGTTTTGTATTTTGTTGCCCCATGTGTAACGAATGATTGGAAGGGCTCAAACATTTGTGTGCAAGTTGTGTTGTTTGAGGGCAAAATGTGCTTTTGGATCATATGTTAAATGTTTTGGCAGATTTGGAGTCTTTTGCAAACAAAATGTTTAATTTTGACCATTGGTGCCACTATTTAGACCTCTGCGTTAACTGTTTTGAAAAATGTGGATTTTGAGTTGACTGCTGTGTCAAAGCAACCAATAAAAACTGGAATGAAGTGACCCTTAGCTCCACAATATAGACACAGCTCCCCGGCTATCCGCTGTTGCCTCTCTTCTGCGGATAACCGAACTTGGCCCAGCTGCATGGGTTTGGGAGAGGCCAAGGCAGATTGTCGTTGCGCCGCCTGATGGTCAAGGGAAGGTCCAGCCAGTCTGCCTGGTCTGTCTGGAACCCTTCTCCCTCGACTCCTTAGCTGTGTATCCAGGCGGACAGCTAGGGCTACCAATTCTTCAAATGATTTGGGCTCATCGATCCGAGCCAGTTCGTCTCTTCCTCCTCCTCCTCTGTCTCTTCCTCCTCCTCCTCCCCTTCCTCTTCCTTCTCTTCCACATCCACATTCACGTCCACGTCCACTTCTACTTCCACCTTCTCTCCTGCCCTCCATTGTGAAAATCACATATGCCATTTGGATTTAACATGGCTTTATATCCCCATTACTGATTGGGTGCCACACATTACTGATCTGAAACAGGTGTGTTAAAGTGCCTGTGTGTTACCGATGACAACAGTGTGTTACTTGTATTTCACTTTTGGGGCTGTGTTGTGCCATTCTGAGTTGAAGTGCACCAAAATGCTACATGTGCTTTTTGAATGACAATGTGTTTACAGTTTTGCACAAAGAGCGATTCCGATTTGCTAGCTGTGTCTAACCACATGAGAAGTGTTTAAAGTTCTACAAACTGTGTGCTTCAATCAATAAAGTGGTTTATACACTTACAACTTTGGTTTAGCAAATGGATTTTATTGTTTTAGCAACTCAGAAATACTGTAACATTTGGATCATGTTGAAAACTCCTATTTCCGATTTCCAAGGCAAATGGAAGCTTAAAAAAAAGAGAAAGATTTTAGAGTACCAGAGTACCCTTTTAACCATGATGGCTTTGTTCTCTTTTTATGCCTTACTTTCAACATTGCCTTTCCATGGATATATTCATTACTTTTTTTCATCATCTGCTTGCTCAGCGGTTATATACGGGGTAAGATAACTGTCAATATAAACATATCCATAGATCCCTGAATTTGTAATTGTAAGTCAATAAATGTGAATAAATTTAAGATTTGTATTTTTTGTAATACCCTTACCAGTATAACAAATTGTGCAATACTCTTTTCCAGATGATGGACTGAACAGTGCTTTTCGAGGTGTTCAAAGCTTGGGATAATATTTTATAAGCTAACTCTGCTCCAAATTGCTTCACGTCTATCTCCCTGATCCCTCTAATCTAATCTAAATCTTATTTGCTGTGTTTCTTGGTCTTCATTATGCTGTTTGTTCACTAATGTTCTTTAAAAAAAACTCTGGGGCATTCATAGGTCAGCTGGATCTATCCTGAGACTAAACTTTATAGACATGTATAGGTCACAGATAGCAAATTAGTGCACTGTTTAATTTTGGGGTAACAAAGTAATTGGACCGACCGCATTGTACAATACAGTCTTCAAATTGTTTATTTATATAAATGAAACATGCATCATTTCCCTATCACCTCATAATAAAGATTTTTTTTGTTGTTGCTTCACAACTTTATTCACTTAATGTACCTGATTTGTTTTGGTTGCCAGCTGCACCATGGGAACCCCATAAATCCTGCATCATGTTTTGCACTTTTTCTTTCACCCCTGAGTGTGGTGGTTCTTATTATACCTCAGAAATCAGTAACATTTTACTGTATGTTCTGTGTCTCTAAAAGAACAATGATGCAATCACAAGACTGCTTTGTTTTCCAGGATGCATAATTTATGGCTCCAGCGTTTCCGTACTAATGCTGTCTGTCAAACTCATAAAGCCAGTCAGTGTTCTGAGAAGCTCAGAAAGCAGTTGTCCTGTTTTCAGTTATGTGGACAGGTTAGAGTCTGAGCAGTGCTGTATTGCTGGCCAACTGTTTCAGTGCAACAAAGATGTTAGCCACCTGAGGGCAGCAGACCACTGACAAATCACATAAATCCTTCTGCCAAGGTCTCCAGTGACCAACACACTTCCATATAATGACATCTTAACCAAGGTCCCATGTTCTGAAAATTTGAAATGAGCATAGAACAAAAATAGATGCATATGGCCATTTTAAAAAAATAGGAAGTTGTGTGCTGATGAATTACAACTACAGAGCATGTGTGTGTGTGTGTGTGTGTGTGTGTGTGTTTGCAAACTTGGGCTAAATAAATCTAGTGGCAGCATCAAACTTCAAAGTAATTAAAAATATTTTGTTATCCAAAATCGATGATAAAGAAACTCAGACCATCTAAGCTTATTTGAGGAATAGTTTTAAACGGTTATAACAGTGAGAATAAAGGATTTACTGTAGTGGTGTATGTTTCAGCAAAGATGCAGAATCCTCTATCACTATGGCACAAAAAGCACAGTAAAGTACATTATGTTTTTTATGCGATGAAGCATTCTTTTTTGCTTTAGTTCTCAAATAAAGCTAGGCTTCTGTTTTCATATAATCCAACTAACTATACTGCATTGTCATAGACTTTTTGACTTAGTTTGCTACATTTGTCGCATTTAAATTGTGTGTGAATTTTAACCTGTAAAGCACTTTGTGGGTCTTCTGTGTGAGAAGCGCTACATACATGCATTTTACTAGGTTTCTTTATCTCCTTTTTCAGCCGTTTTTTAACCTCTCAACAGAATGTTGTCAGGTCTGGTTTTGGTTGAAGGGGCACAAATAGTACATAGTAAGACCCCTAAAGCAGTAAGTGGATCAGCTTTATACTATTTGCATATTTGAATATTACCTAATTGATTAATAAATCTAATTGAGCATCAAACTTTGAAACTCAGATGTTTCTTTCATATTTGTTGCCTCAAAGGACAGAGGGGCTGCAGCCTGCTGACTAATATAGAAATAAGAAAATGTTTGTTGCTGCTGATTTCCTGCACTGGTCCAGGCCGATTACACCAACCTCAGGTCTAGCGGTTTTGTCAGCCCCACCCCTCCTCTGCCCTGACAGGATGTGTATGTGGTCAAAGTTCCAGTGCAGTAACGACAACAACTCGGTGAGGGTTACTCCGTGAAGCCTGGCTTTAGTTTACTGTGTTGGACCTTTACTTTTATATATTATTTAAACGTATATTTATCTTCTCAATTTAATTCATGCAATTAGAAAAAAAGGCAAATACAGACAAAATGCAAACAGTCAAATGCATCAAAAGGGATCCAAAAATAATCTATTTATTGGATTGCTTAAGTTTGCAGAAGCACACAGAGAACTTGATTGTGTTTCAATCAAACCACCACAACCACATGTAGCTCAAGTGTATTGGCAAGGGTTTCCATCCAGTTGCTTTAAAAGACTTTCCTTTAGAAGTTGAACATCTTTTTGAGCTAAGAAGTAATTTATAAATTTGCAGAAATGTCTTGATATGTCAATTTTTCTGGAAGATCTTAATTTTAAATCCAAATAGTATGTTTTCTCTGAGCAAATGCTTTTAGTTTCAATGCAAAAAAGGCTCCCAACTAAAAAAAAAGAATAAAATCATATCAGTATGAACTCTATTTTAGAAGGGACAGTACACAGTTTAAACACAAATGTCACTATTTGATGCACAGTACCAGATTATAGCGTAAGCTACTTTGTATCTGCAGTCCCATGACAGGTTACAAAATAAACATAAACATGCAAAAACAAAGGAAAACAAAAAAGTTAAAAACAACAGCCTACCTTCAACTCACCCACAGAGACAGACACACATGATGACACAGACTTATGCATTGGACTGCACACACACACACACACACACACACACACACACACACACACACACACACACACACAGTCAATGATTACAAACCTCAGACTTTTTAACTGATTTTTAGATTGGATTAAAAGAACTCAGAGAGCTAATAGGTCCTCACATTATCAGGCTAAGTGTTCTATTGCTTGGTAGCCTTAATCGTAAAAGTAGATTGACGAGTAACAGTACAGCAAAATGGTGTGGTGCAATCTCTCACAGATTATATTCTCAATGATCGTATTGACTCTGAGGGGCAAATGAATATATCCAACATCAGATGCAATTTTGTAAACAAGACACATGTAAAATGTTAAAGTAAAAATATGTTGTAATTATGGTCGTTTTCTCAAGTGATGGAAGCTGAACCTTTTTTCCCCCTTATTTTTTAAAATGCAATGCTAATTTGATAAAACACCCATTCAGAAAATCATGAGCATGAGGCCATGTTGCTCTTTGCCCCAGGAAATTCCAAACATTTATATGTGGTGAAGAAGTATAGATGTAAGGCAAGGCAAGGCAAATTTATTTACATATAGCACTTTTCAGTTACAAGACAATTCAAAGTGCTGTACATGAACAGAAAAACATTATAGACATAGGAAAAACAAAGGAATAAGCTAAATAAATCCTTGACTAGACTTCTTTCATACATTACAGTTTTTCTCAAATGCTAAAACACATTTCACAAATGTTTCGTCCATGTTCTCCAATGTCTAAACACAACACCCTTTTCTAAAGCTACATAAACACAACCACACCTTCTCCCTTCAAAACTAAAACTTTCACACCCAAAGAGCAGCTCGAAGCTTTCAAAAATGTAAACACTATACACATCATTACACACTACAGCAAAACAATTGAAAACACAATGCTCAATTTGTGAGAAGGTTCTTTGTTTCTTTACTGCCAATGCATATTTTTAGAAACTTTACAATTCTGGATCTTCTTAGAGTTCTGCAGAGGATTGGGCATTTAGATTTGTGATTTTCATATGAAGAGTATAAATCTATAGTAAATTCTGTACACTACTGTAACACAACTCACTGCAAAAGCAGAATCTATTGCACACAACAGTACTCTTGAAAACATGATCAGGGTGTGAAGTTTTTTTTATTCATTTTACAGTATTTACACCACAATCACTGTGCGGCATCATGTCGCTGAGCTGCATCAGGCCACATCACCTCATCCACATCACAGGCTATATTGTCTCCTGCCAGGCAACTGTAATATCCTCTGTGAAAATGTGAAAGTGCACAGGTGTTCAGAACAACAGTCAATCAGGTAGCATATTACTGTATTGTCCAAAAGTAATGTAGGCCACTGAGCAACACAGTATGTTTACTAACTGTACTGTGAACATGGATGTATACTTACTTGCACATACTCGTAATGTAGGTCTTTGTGTCGTGCAGAGTTTCGCTCAAAGGGAACCCTATAGACTTGTTTCATCCGCATCTTTTGGCGCCGGAGAACTCGGTCTATTGTGGCCAAGCTGACATGATCAATGCCCTCAAAGTTCACATTATCGTCAATGACTTTGTCTCTGATCTCCCGGAGTCTGATGAGGTTGTTCTCACAAACCATATCCACAATGGGGGTTTCTTGTGCTGCTGTAAATATGGCAACCCGCCCACCTCTATGTGGCATTCTTTCAACTCTAAAGAAAGAAACGTGTCGTCAATTGACATGTTTTACAATACAGTAACAACTGATTTGAAACTGTAATAGACTACTTTCACAGGCTTGTAAAATTGTATTGTGACAAAGAAAGCAATAGAGTACAATACCTGTTGTGTTGTCTGAATGCCCTGATAATGGTGGCCACGGTGAACCTACTCAGGTTTGGACAGACTCTTAGTCCTGCTTCAGCCATTGTCATGCCATGGACAATGACATGGTCAATGACTGTTGCTCGCATCTCGTCCGTAATGATGGTACGAGGTTGTCTTGCTCTCCCTCCTGGACCTTCTCTCCCTTGTTGGACTGCTCCTCTTCCACCATGGCCTGCTCCTCTTCCTCCTTGGCCTGCTCCTCTTCCTCCTTGGCCTGCTCCTCTTCCTCCTTGGCCTGCTCCTCTTCCTCCTTGGCCTGCTCCTCTTCCTCCTCTGACGCGATTACCTCTTCCCCTGACTCTGCCTTCATCCATTGTGTTTGTTTGGAATCTTCAGCAAACTGTGCACTCTGAACTTGCTTTTATACATGTGGTCACAGGATTAGCAACAGGTGTTTTCAATTTTGAGTCGTTGTGTGTAATGAATGACGCCAGGTGTGTTCATTTTGTTCAAATAATGCTGACTGTGGCAAGCATTTTGCATCACATGAGCTTTCATTTGAGAATATGAGCAGAGTTCTTTTGCAACTTGTGTTTTAGCAAGGAAAAATGTGTTAAGATTTATGTGAATGGAGGATTGTGTTTTGTGAATTGTGTCTTCATGTGAAATGTGTTTATGATATTGGAAAATGACGGCTAGATTTAGTAAATGTGTTTAGACAACTGGTCATTTGGTTTAGAGGATTGGCTTTTGTGTTTTAGCATTTGAGAAAAACTGTAACAAGCATGCATAAATACTTAATTGTTTCTATTAATAATAAGTAATTTGTCCAATATTTCCAAAGCTACAAATAGAATAACTTATTTTGTTTCATTGTTTCACTGGAATGAGCTTCATCACTGAAAATTCAAAAAATTTATTGTATTCATAAAGCAAAAGTTTGAGGTCTCTGATCTGACCTTTCTCACACCACAGCTAAAACAGAAAGCAGCATAGTAAGGGAAGAAAACACAGTAGAGGTGGTGAGTCTGTGTGCCTGTGTGTGTTTGTCTATGAAATTTCCCAGATAGCACTTAAAGCTATAGTCTTTGATAGTGACGGGACATTATCAGTCAGTCTATTACGCTCTGTTCAAGGTCACAAATGTCACAAGGAGTCTTATTTACATAACATACAGGAGAAATTAAGATTTCCGGGTAACCAATTTGGATAGCAGCATTTGTTATGGTACAGCAGACTCTTGATTTTCTCTCTGCCTCAAAGTCTCACTGGTTCTTCTCAATGGCGATTCCACAAAAGCCAAAATTGTGGTCATTCTGCAAGAGTCCAGCTTCCAGCTTTCTCCAAGATGTTGCCATTCTGCCAGCAAGTTCAGGAATCGCAGCTGGCCTGCAGTTCTGCTTACACAGCATTTCAGTCTGAGTGCTGGTAGCGGCCATATCCCTCTCATACTTCAGTAAAATTTGACATGGGTCGAAACAGCTGCTGACTTTTTTACAATTTGTCAATACTCCAGGTAACCATCATTTCCAAAAAGCAGAAATCCTAATAAGACACTATTAATACAAGGATTTAAAATCAAATAAAAATAACCTTATGAAAACAAAAAATAAAGTTTCAAATACTGATTTCATTCATAAACATAATGTTCTCAAATACCAATGACCCAATGTGAAAAAGCAACTGTGCCCTATACCTAATAACTGGCAATGATTGTAAAAACTGCAAACATTCAAAGTCCCTCATTACATTACATTACATTGCTTTGGAGAGAGGTTAGCAGCCTGAGAAGATAACACTTCCACCATCATGTTTGAAATGTCTGTAGGATGTTCTTTCTCTCAAAGGCTGTCATTGTATGCCAATTGTAAAGGGACACACACGTTCCTAAAAGGTTTCACCGTTGTCTTATCAGTCCATGGAATCTTTTCCCAAAGGTTTTTGGGATCATACAAATGTTTTTGTTTTGCCAATTTACCCAGTTTCTTCACACGTGTTGGGTTGTAGCAAAGGAATCTCAGACTGTTGCATCCACCAGGATCTGCCCCCTCAGTAGGGTGCCAACCAAGCTCCCACAGACAATCGTCCTCATTTGCCCGTTGCTCCTGGAGCGACACAGGGGGGAAACTTGTCCTCTGCGAGTGGAGGACCCGACTGGGTTTGGAGAACTGCTGGATGGATCTAAGCTAAGACCTTCTGCGTAACCAGACAGTGAAGGGAAAGAAGCCATCTATGCGGAAATCTTGCTTTGTTTTTGTCAGCTGTTGCAGAAAACTGACTCCAGAGGCCCGGAGCGGCCTCCCGCCTGCAGCCAGCACAGGAGTCATTTTCCCAAGCTGAGAGCAAAATCTGGACTGAAATTGCCCGCTGCAACCGGGAATATTTAGCATTTTGGATTGTCTTGGCCCAGTGTCCTAGCATGTGTGTTGTGTTCCCCAAGGACAAACACACTGACTGCTTATTAAATGCCGCCCCAAGGGTGAAAAAAAAACACAAACCTCTCACCTTTATATCATAGTGTAGCAGATGTGGAATCCCTGTTTGTGCTGTCTCCACTACTTTAACCAACACCTTTTCTTTTTGTAATGTTTTTTTTCCTCTGTTAAAATTAGTCCAAAACTATCTACATTGTTCTTTCTCATCATCCATGTTTATTTACTCTGAACTCACGTTCAGTCTGAAGAGGTTGGGTAAGATTTCCCGCTTGATATCTGAATGTTTGTGAGTGAAATTTGTTTGTGTGGTTTTGTACTTGCCGTCTGACCAGACACTACACACTGTATGAGCAAACCTGTTCTAACTACAATTTTTTTATTGGTATGTGTGTTGTCTCTCACCTTTTGAAAATTGGCTGACAATTTTAAAATCTTGCAGTGTGAACAAGACATTAGGCCTTCACTGCTATAGATGATCTTCGAGTTTCTGGTCGACAACATATTTTCTGCCACTTTTTCATAGCCAACAGTAAAATCAATCATTTGTTTTTGTCTCAAGTTACTATAGCAGAAAAATGCCTGATTATTCCAATTAGAAATGGTTCTTACTGTCTGATTGACAGGTTTGTGCTTGATTAATTGGTGAGTTTGAAGTGATTAAAAAAAGTTGAAAACTGAAAAACTGGATTTTTGAAACAATAAATATATTTTGTGGGAAATATATTCATTCACATTGACAAGAAATTGTCACAATCCACTGGTATAATGTTTTAATCTTCATCTGTTTTGATTTTTGATCATTTTCTTGTTAGGCCTTGCATTATCCTATTCTCACCTGTATTCATTATTGTTAGAGGTTGTAAAGTCATTTTTATAATATCCGTGCTTTACACACAGTTTGTTTTAAGAACTGCTCCGGCCTCAGTTGTTGATATAAAATGTGAATGTTGTGACCAAAGGCTCTGTCATATGCGGAATATCACATGTCAAACACATTTGACACAGTTTTAGCACATTTGGCAATATTGTGCCAAAATGTGACAAAACTGATTTGGTCCAAACTTGCTGCAGTTATAGTAAAAAAGTTGATAAATACAATCTGAGGTATCTCCTAGGTTTTCAAATGGACTTTTATAGTATTTTTCACTGTTTACTGTCTTGCTCAGGTACCCGGAGTGACATATGGAATTTCGAACCGGCAATCTCGCCAAGACGCAAATGCCCGGCTCCCTAAACGAGGCCACTGGTCACGAGCCATTGCTGTAATGTTTTTTATTTTTGATAATTTTCTTGTTAGGCCTTGCCTTATTTTATTTTCCCCTATATTCATTACTGTGTGATTATTTTCACCTGCTTTCTGCCTCATTTATCCACCTTCCTCTTTATATATTGATCTGTACTGGTTTCTTCTGATTGCTCCATGGACCTATGACTCCTGCTACTGCGTTCCTCTGTGCCTTATATGTTACTGCCTGATAGCTTGTTTGAGAATTATTTGTTATCAACCTTTTTTGTCTATTCTATACTCTGTGCCTGGGTCATCCACTAACATCTTGTCATCTTGATTCTTATTCAATCCACCGTTTTTTTCTAATATGAAAACTGACTGACTTGTCATTTTAAAACTGTAAGCTGTAAGAACATGGAAAAAGACGAGACTGAGAACAAGAAGTGAAGCAAACAGTAAGCAGCAGATACATTTATTTTCTCGTGAAGTTCTGTGGAAAACAAAAATAATAATGCCTTTTATTTGAAAGCACCTTTAAGAGCACTCAAGGACACTGCGCAGAGCAAGCAGCATAATAACAATAATGATAAAACAGCAAATAATAAAACTTTCAGTGAACTAGCAATCACAGAGAGTATGCACTTTTGAACAGATGGGTTTTGAGTTCATACTTGAACTGGTGGAGAGTGTTGGTATTGCAGATGCCTGGACGGCGATAATTCCAGACTTTGGTAGCAGAGTGGGAGAAAGTTCTGCTTCATGGTGCTGAGGCGGGAAGGAGGAACTGTGAAGTGAACTGAAGAGGAGGATCTAAGTGTGCGGGAAGGAGTAGACAAGCGAAGGAGGGGGTAGCAAAGTTGTGGATGGCCTTGGAAGTGTACAGAAGGATTTTGATTTGAATTTTGAATTGAAAGGGGAGCCAGTGCAGCTGCTGTAAGACTGGGGTGATGTGATGAAATGAGGGGGTTTTGGAAATAATGTGAGCAGCTGAATTCTGAACCACTTGTAACTAATGGAGATATTTTTGAGGAGGGCCAAAGAGAAGAGAGTTACAGTAATCGATGTAGGAGGTTACAAGGCTATGTGCAAGAATTGATGCAGAGTTTTGGGAAAGGGTGTAATGAATCATAGGAGCTGGCCCCGATAGTTCACACAACACCAGGAGTACGTTTTAATAAGTTTATTGAAAAGGAAAGAAAATCCACACTGACAGGCTTCAGGAAGCGGGACTGGCAGAACTACAGGGGAGAGAGACAGGGTAGTGGCCGAAGGCTTGCACAGGGAGAATGTAATAGCTTCAGAGTAGCCACTATAGGCCGTGGAGAGGAAGCGAAACGTCTTCAACTACGGAAAACAAGTCCAGTTGCTTTGTTTTTTTACTTTTTTTGGAAAAACTCATTGTTGCTGTATGTGCCCTGCTTATTATCTATAATCAGTCGAGCTATCACTACAGAGACAGTAAAGGACCTTGTCTGGAGGATTAGCAAGGAAGTTGGGACAACTCAGTCTCACTGAATGATGTGGAAACAGAATTTTCACAGTTTGGTTCCTCAAACCATAGGTTTTATTTGGGCTAATCATTTACATTGGCCTGCAACCAGGTCATGTAACTATCAAGTTTCTCCCAGCTTAAATAGAATGTCTGCACAAGTGAAGTAGAACTCTGCATCCACAGAAACCACCATAGCAAAACAAATAAATGAAAGATTGTCTGCCTTCCCAGAACAAATATTATGGAAATAATGTGCATACTTCTCGCTAGAAATGTAATCAGAATGCTTATAAACACAGTTGTTTTCTTTAAAAGTGGAGTTTTCCACATGAAGTATAGGGAACAGCAGCCATGTTCTTTTTTATGATAAACATAATAGTTATTGTTTTCTATAGAATATAAAGCTAATGGAAATACACAGGACATTGTTTTTATTTAATGTGTGAAGTCTAGTCTCTGCCCTGTGACCAGCTCAGTTTCAACAGGAGGTCTTTCAGTTAAATCATCATTAGACTTAAAACTACTCTTCGTATTGGTGTG